>NC_089814.1:37479554-37567054 GCF_029633855.1 Hoplias malabaricus | reverse complement strand
ATCCACTCTACACCAGCACAACACACACTAACACACCACCACCACGTCAGTGTCACTGCAGCGCTGAGAATGACCCACCACCACATCACACCTGCTCTGTGGGGGTCCTGAGCGCTGAGGAACAGGATAAACAGGAGTTAAAGACTGTTTAGAAGGCATTTTGTGATCCTCCAGTTGACTATGGATGTCTGAGTCCTGGCATTTGATTAGAAATACAGTACACACACACACACACACACACTTGTTTTGCAACCCTACGCTGATTGGCACAGATGCTTGATTCAAACATTCAGAGAAACACATCCCTGAAGTCAAACAGAACACAACACAGAAGTAGAAAATAAGAAATCTTTGATATCACACCGTCACCATCTGTAGCCTCAGTTTCTGAAGCGACGAAGACTGAAAAAACAGCAGTAACAACGTGCGCAACTCAACTCGGATTTCAGCGTTGAAGGTGACCGGCAGTTCTCTACGGACTGGGGTTGTGTAGCACGTGTGGTCTGTGTACCGTCATAGTGTTATTGAGTTTATTTTACGTGAGCATTTTTTGGTTTACAGCCCAGTGCGTCCTCGCATTTCAGCCGAGAAGTTTGATTTTGGTGCGTCGCTAATGTGTACTGCCTTGTTTAATACTGTAAGGAACAGATGGCTTGTATGTAATGAAAACGGCTCCTTTTGAGAACTTAATGGTGTCAAATACTAAACTGCCAGTCTTCACAGAGCTGACAGTCACCACCTGCTCACATCTTTGACAGCACTTCAGGCTACAGTCAAAAAAACTATTTAGACAATTTCAACTATTTAAGACTGAAAGTTTCTGCTCTTTATGAGAGTCTAGGAAACGCAGTCATTCAGAACTGAGAAAGAGAATATGTTTGTATTCATTCACAGCTGTGAACAGACACTGATACCTGTCATATGAGGGGTATCTGCAAACATCAGCATAAAGCCATCGTGTGTTCTCCCTGTGTCTGCGTGGGTTTCCTCCGGGTGACTGTCTGTGAGGAGTGTGGTGCGTTCTCCCTGTGTCTGCGTGGGTTTCCTCCGGGTGACTGTCTGTGAGGAGTGTGGTGCGTTCTCCCTGTGTCTGCGTGGGTTTCCTCCGGGTGACTGTCTGTGAGGAGTGTGGTGTATTCTCCCTGTGTCTGCGTGGGTTTCCTCCGGGTGACTGTCTGTGAGGAGTGTGGTGTGTTCTCCCTGTGTCTGCGTGGGTTTCCTCCGGGTGACTGTCTGTGAGGAGTGTGTTGTGTTCTCCCTGTGTCTGCGTCTTCCTCAAGGTGCTCCGGTTTCCTCCCACACTCCAAAAACACAGGTTGGTAGGTGGATTGGAGACTCAAAAGTGTCCGTAGGTGTGAGTGAATGTGTGTGTTGCCCTGTGAAGGACTGGCGCCCCCTCCAGGGTGTATTCCCGCCTTGCGCCCAATGATTCCAGGTAGACTCTGGACCCCTGAACTGTATAAGGGTTACAGATAATGAATGAATTAATTAATTAATGAATATTAGTCTTTTTTTTTCTTTTTTTGTTTATACGACGAATTAATATTTTAAATATATTGCATTTAAACTATGACTAAAACAAAATCCAGTCTCGCTTTGACAACTAAGAAGTGTATTATATGTTAATCAACGCTGGAAGAATTAAATAAATTGGTGCTGATATTGTAACAAAAGCCCTAAAATCACTCCAACTTTCCAGAGGCTGAACATTTCGGTCGCCGCAGTCTGTTCCTCTGCACAATTTGATATCGTCCTTTTAACAAGTGAATGTTTATTGGTTATGATCCCCACAGGCACACAACGCAGTCTCTATATGAAAGTGGCACATGGAGGAGAACCTAAACAACGAGGCCATCCGAGCAACTCGAGCCGCTCGTACCAAAGAAAAGCTCAGCGTCTGTGTTTTGTTTGACTTTAATTAATAAGATACCAAGAGCACAATCACACACCAAATATAAACAGTGCTCAGAAAAACGAGAGGAACGAGCTCCCAGCGACATTAGAGAATCTATCCCAGCTTTCACACTGGAGCATATTCACAGCACAAGCCTCGTCCCTGAACTACGAGGGTCAAAAATACAAACACAAAACTATCGTTCATTAATCGTAATCAGGGTAAAATGTACAATTAATCGTGATATTGATTTGTGCTCATATCGCCCAGTAATACATCTAATCCACCACCAGGAGACGGCTAAACAACAGTTTGCACTAGAATAAGTAGAATATAGACTTCCAGCATAAGAGCCTTATCCAATCTGTGAAACATGGTGGTGGTAGCGTCATGGCTTGGTTTAGGCCTGTGTTGCTGCATCTGGACGAGGACAGCTCCCACTTATCGATAGAACAATGAATCGTACACGACAACGTCAGGACATTTATCCGTGACCTGACTGCTGTGGAAGGACCTGCCGTCTGAGGGTTAGGAACGTGACCGAGTCGAAGCTGTTCTCTACAGAGGAAGCTGCCTGAACTCTTCCTGGTGCAGAAACACTTAGCTGCGGTTACTGCTGCACAGGGGAGTCACGTTCTTCTGGCATTCACAGAGCTGTAATATCAGACCATTTTGCTGAAATATTAAAGGACCAAACCTCATATGTGTTTCTGAGTTCCCTGTATCTACCTGAAGGACCTGTGTGAGAAAAGGCTTTCAGAAATGTTTAAGCCCCACTGTATTTGGTCTTAACTTCATTGTAATGAGTGTGATTTGGGTTCCGGAAGCTGGAAAACGTCTGCAGCCAGGCATTCGACCTGTTCTCAGAGCACAATGATACTAATGTATGAAGCTGATGCAGTGAGGAGGACTGGTGCATACCAGAGAACTGGCCTGGCCTGTGTTAATATTTGATGCACTGAGAAGTAGAAAACACACACACACACACACACACACACACACACAGGTTTGCCTTGCTGCAGAGGTGAGAGCTGTGTGGCACGAATTGACTTTCTCTCCAGCTCTTCCATAGATACGTAACATCCAAAACTGCTGCATGCGTAAATGCACACACACACACACACACACACACACACCTGGCCGCTGTCTGTCACATAGATGATGATATCAGCCTTCTCCTCAAAAAGCCGCTGCCGCAGGGCTGCCAGGTCTGACGTGTCGTAGGTGAAACCCCCATCTGACTTCACCACTGTCAGGGGGATGGACTGACCTGGAGCAAACACTATCTTCCTCCCCTCATCCAACTCCACCAGCCCTGAGAGAGAGAGAGAGAGAGAGAGAGAGAGAGAGTGATGGAAGGAAAAAAAGAGATGGTAGAAAGTGAGAGAATGAAGAGGATACGAGACAGAAGAAAAGGAGAAAAGTAATGACGAGTGAGTGTTAAATGAGCACGCTGAGACATCCCTGCCCCCTAGTGGCCAGAAACTGAAACTCCCTGTAATGCCCACCATCCACACAAACATAGCCGCTGTTATTAAAAGGGTTAACGAGTTTGATTGACGCATGACATCAGACCGTGATTTGAGGGAATGTGTGGAATCGAGACACATCTATTAAACGTCAAAACACATTCACAACGGTTTCTCTTTGTTTAACGAGTGACTGAAGAGGCATCTTTGATTGTTTAATTAGAAAAGCTGTGGCTAATGCTCCAAAAAACAGTTAAAAGACGTGTGGCATTCAGTTTTGGAAAAGGCTTTGATTGAACACAGCCTCCAACCGGCCTCGCTCACC
Source organism: Hoplias malabaricus (assembly GCF_029633855.1). Classification (NCBI taxonomy): domain Eukaryota; kingdom Metazoa; phylum Chordata; class Actinopteri; order Characiformes; family Erythrinidae; genus Hoplias; species Hoplias malabaricus. The sequence continues at coordinate 37,563,366 of NC_089814.1, read as the reverse complement.
TTTCTCCTCAAACTCCTTCACCACCTCCTTCATCAGGTCCTGGTAGTAGGACTCCCCTCGCTCCACGATACGGATTCCCAGGCAGTCATACACCTTCTGGAATTCTGTCACGAAGGAAGGAAGGAAGACAGAAAGACAGAAAGAGATAGAAAATAGAAAGAAAGAAAGAAAGAAAAAAAAAGAAATAAAGAAAGAGATAGAAAAAAGAAAGAAAGAAAAAAAAGAAAAGAAAGAAAGAAAGAAAGAAAAAGAAAGAGATAGAAAATAGAAAGAAAGAAAAAAAGAAAGAAAAAAGAAAGAAAAAGAAATAGATAGAAAAAAGAAAGAAAGAAAGAAAGAGAAAGAAAAAAGAAAAAGAAAGACAGAAAGAAAAAATAAAGAAAGAGAAAAAATAAAGAAAGAAAGACAGAAAGAGAGAGAGAGAGAGAGAGAGAGAGAGAGAGAGAGTGAAATGCACTGAAAAATGTAATCCCACAACAAACTGTCGCTGTCCAATTAACACCATGCACCTCCATTAGTTTCCTACATCATTTAAACGCCGCAGCTGTCCTTCACACTGTGAACTTTTCACGATGAAGGGACCAGTCATTTTTATCCCAACAATGTGAAGAATCATGAGCAGTAACTGAAATCCCCTGAGCTCTGTGCTCGAGACCGTGGAAAGGAAAGCGGAAAAGAAGATGAAGAAGATGAAGATGATGGTGGTCTCTGTGCAGGTTGTAGGGGTTTATATGTTTGTGCCTCTGTATGTTTTTTAGGTCTGGACTCTATAGTTTTATGGTGTTACTGTTTTCCCCCCATCACCTGTTCAATGCTGCTGCTGTAAGAAGTGAATTTTTGCGAGATACATGTTTTTAATCGGACAGCGACCAATTTAAACCAGTTCACCCCAAGATTTTAAAACATTTTCAGAACCTGAGAAATTAAAAATCACTGAGCGGCACAGCGCCCCCTCGCTGATAAATACGCAACAGCATATCTTTGCCTGAGAGACAACAGTAACACTCCACACACACCCCTCACAACCCCACCCTCTCCCTACTGACCCAGAGACAGCGAGAGAGAGAGAGAGAGAGCGAGAGCGAGAGCGCGAGACAGAGAGAAAAAGAGAGACAGAGACAGAAAGAGAGAGACAGAGAGAGAGAGACAGCGAGAGAGAGAGACAGAGAGAGAGAGAGAGAGCGAGGGAGAGACAGAGACAGAAAAAGAGAGAGACAGAGACAGAGTGAAAGAGAGAAACAGAGACAGAGAGAGAGACAGACAGAGAGAGACAAAGAAACAGAGAGGGACACAGACAGACAGAGAGGGAGAGAGAGAGAGAGACAGAGACAGAAAGAGAGAAACAGACAGACAGACAGAGAGAGAGAGAGGGACACAGACAGACAGAGAAGGAGAGAGACAGAGCGAGAGACAGCGAGAGAGCGAGAAACAGAGACAGAGAGAGAGAGAGACAGACAGAGACAGAGCGAGACAGACAGAGACAGAGAAGCAGTGAGGTGAGAGAGTGGAAGACTTAATAGGATAATGGAGAATTAAGCAGAAAAGGAGAGAGAGAAGTGAGAGAGTGAGAGAAGGAGAGATGAAAGAGAAAGAAACAGAAGGACAGAGAGATGGAAAGAGAAAGTGAGTGAGAAAAAGAAAGAAAAAGAAGCGAGTGTGAGAGAGAGAGAGAGAGAGAGAGTGAGAGAGAGCGATAGAAAGACAGAGAGAGAACATGAGTGTGTGTGTGTGTGTGTGTGTGTGTGTGTGTGTGTTTAATTACAGGATCCACACCTAAGGGAAATCAAACTAAGCAAATGCCTGGAGTTAGCAAAAATAAAAATAAAAATCCCAAAGATCCGACACGTTCAGCAGGAACAGCTTCACACAAACACACTCTCCCTGACTGACCTTCATTAGAGGCGTCTCCACACGAGGGGGTGGGGCTATTAAGGCAAAGAGGGTGCAGAGCCACCCTGGGCTCGTCATTTCGAGATAAACACGGGGCTGAAGCGTGAGGTGCTCGATGTGGAGGAGCGATGAGGAAGAGGAAGGCAGACGAGGCGGTTAGTGGCGGTGCCTTGGGGCGCCCGTGCCCTTCAGAGTTCAGAAGCTAAAACTGCAGCGCGGGTGGGAATAGATTTGCTTCTCAGAAAGGTCTCTATTAAACACGGAGGCTAAAGCGCAGGACTGAGGGAGAGGGATTAGCCGGAGAAGGTCTCAGTCTATAACTTTAAAGTGATGTGGAATTAAAGGGAGGGCCGACTGATTCAAAGTGAGGTACCGTGTGTTCAGCTTTAAACGAAACTGATCAACGTTTTGAAGGTTAGACGGGCTTCCTACACGCACTTGAAACAGGGCCATTCAGCCCATCCAACCGACCTCAGGTCCTTCTCTTAAGATAAGTGCTCCCGTCTGCACAAGCGTGAGCTAAACTGGAGGTTCTACAGCACGAGGTTACAGACGACTGCACTGTACAACACCAATGTGCTTGAATGTAAACAGCACCTTAAATACTTTTTAAATAAATGTTCATATGTCAATGTCAAACAAGGTCAGAGTTGTCTGTTTTGAATTCACATTTATTTATGTATTTCTTGGTTTAATAAATATAAACACTAGGAGGAACAGTGGCGCAGCAGGGTCTTAGCCCCTGTCTGTGAGGAGTGTGGTGTGTTCTCCCTGTGTCTGCGTGGGTTTCCTCCGGGTGACTGTCTGTGAGGAGTGTGGTGTGTTCTCCCTGCGTCTGCATGGGTTTCCTCCGGGTGACTGTCTGTGAGGAGTGTGGTGTGTTCTCCCTGCGTCTGCATGGGTTTCCTCCGGGTGACTGTCTTGGAGGAGTGTGGTGTTTTCTCCCTGTGTCTGCGTGGGTGAGTGAATGTATGAGTGTGTCTCGTCCTGTGAAGTACAAGCGCCCCCTTCAGGGTGTGTTCCCGCCCTGTGATTCCGGGTAGGCTCCGGACCCACCGCCGCCCTGAACTGGACAAGGTTTACAGACAATGAATGGGTAAGGTGTAATGTTAACATGTTGTATAAACGACCACCTCCTTGTACCCACAGTCGCTGTCCATTCTCTCAGCTCCACTGACCACTTCAAACTCCAGCAGCACTGCTGTGTCTGATCCACTCTACACCAGCACAACACACACTAACACACCACCACCACGTCAGTGTCACTGCAGCGCTGAGAATGATCCACCACCACATCACACCTGCTCTGTGGGGGTGAAGGGTGGCTTACAAAGTATGCATAGCAATAGGTGGACCACAGCCTGTAATTACTGAACCACAAAGTGCCCCTGTATGGTCAGTGGAGCCGAATGGACTGTGTTATCAACATCAGTATATAATATCAATAATTGTTTTAATATGCTGCATTATTCTTACAATACATTATCTGAACCATAATATGCGCCCCCTGTTGTCAGTAAATATGAACTGCAGTTGCACTGAGAAGGCAATAAGAAGCACGTCCCCAGAACTTTCCTAAATACACTCCTTCCTCTAACATGCATCAGCTTAATGTAAGTAGAGAGGGCACACCCCCTGCTAAAGAAGCAGTGAGGACACATTAGTTACTGTTGTTGCTTGTAAGCTGCTGAGCCTCAGGCGATAGGAATTCAAAAAGCTCTAGCGCTGAAGTCCACAGCAAAGTCTGTATGCCCATGATAGCCATAAAGAACCAATGTGGAAAAATGTGTGAACGTGCTCCACACGCCTTCGCAGCTTGACCGTGTGGACGAGAGCACATTTATCGAGGGAAACATGAAGGTAGCCGAGCTAACGTGGCTTTTACTGCTGCTTAGAATAAGACTGGAACCCTGCAGTGTTCAGTTCATCGAGGTTGCAAGCTGCAATTTGTCATCCCTCCACAATTATCTTCAACCATAACGCACTGAAGATTTACATAAAACGGATTTGAAAGCTGCTGAACCCTGTCACACCCCGTCCAACTCAAACCCTTGAGAATGGTTGACTATAACGTAATAAACACCATTATACATGCAGTATTTGTGTATCCTGTGATGTATTTAAGGAACAGGCAGATGCATTCAAACATGTCACCAAGGATCTCTCGGTATTAAGAGAAGACTTCAGCTAAACCCAGTCCAAGGTTTGGAATCGGAACAGATATCAGCGTGATATCAAGCAAGGGTCTGGGTTATGATCTCAGCCACAAAGCCACACTGACCCCTAGTGGCGCTTCTAGGTAAGATCCAAATTTTTAGATCAAAACAAAGATGCAGAACCTGAAACTCGCAGGGGTGAAGCCTAGTTTAAATGGTGTGAACCATGCATACCCTTTCTGGACACGTCACAGATGAGGTTCCAGGCCTTGATGAAGTCTGGCTCCTTGCTCTGAAGCCTGACCACACACTGATAGGCCCTCTTCTTAAACGCCTCATCTTCATCAAAGCGCTTCTTTGATTCCTGAGAGTGAAACATACAGGCAACAGTTATCCAATCCACTGCTAAAATCAATTCATGACATCTACAGCCCTTTTTCGTGGACGTTTTGTTTAACACCTGAACATTCTGGCTTTGGGAAATATACCTCAAACTAAAGTCAATTATCATCCCCAAGAAGAACACCCTTAAAAACTAAAGTGCTATAAAATATTCTTTGAGCGATGCCATAAAACGGGGGTCAGGACCAGACAAGACCGCAGCCAGGGTCCGGGCTCCAGAGGGCGCTGTCCTGGGGCCTGTAAAAACAGCCGAAGGGACGTGATAAAAGCTCTTTTGGGACACTTTCAGGACGACGGTGTGGTGCGAGTTAAAGCCAGAAACTTTAATGAGAAGGGAACGATTACGGCTTGAAATTCTCATAAAGATGAACATGGACCTTTTGACGGGTGAAGTCCCGCCCCTTAAGCAATAAGAGCCAATCAGATCGCTGGTTATGGAAAAGCAGTAACGTCAACTGCAACTACAAAAGTCATTAGGGAGTTTATTTACCTTTTTAAAATTAATATTATTGTTTTATCTGTACATTTTACTTGAAACGAGAAAAGATGTTTGTTAAAGAGATGTGAGAGAGAAGAACCTTGTGAAGATTTACAGAAACTTGATGTAAAGCTACAGGGGTTGGACAGTGAAAGTGAAACACACCTGTCATTGTAGTGTGGGAGGTGTCAGGGCTAAACTGGAGCAGCCTGGTGGACAATCTTCATTAACTCCACACTGCACCAGTAAGACCATGTGCATCCAATGGTTCAAACACTGTGTCCTGAAGGCGGTGCCGTGTATCAGGACGACAACACACCAACACACACAGCGAGACTGGTGAAAGACTGGTTTGATGAACATGAAAGTGAAGTTGAACATCTCCCATGGCCTGCACAGTCACCAGATCTAAATATTATTGAGCCACTTTGGGGTGTTTTGGAGGAGCGAGTCAGGAAACGTTTTCCTCCACCAGCATCACGTAGAGACCTGGCCACTATCCTGCAAGAAGAATGGCTTCAAATCCCTCTGACCACTGTGCAGGACTTGTGTACGTCATTCCCAAGACCAACTGACGCTGTATCGGCCGCAAAAGGAGGCACTACACCACACTAATACATTACTGTGGTCTAAAACCAGGTGTTTCACCTTCATTGTCCAGCCCCTGTATCTACCAATTGTATATGTTATTAGCAGAAATAGTTCTCAATGTCATTGGTCCTTCAACCCTTTGTAGCACCTTTATTTTTAAGAGTGAAGTAGAGGATGCATGGACTTCACTAATAAAAAACAACATCGTGAAAGTGTAAACGAACAAGGGGGACTTACCTTGTAAAAAGCCTGGAGGTCTCCAATGGGTGGGGAAACGCTCAGATAATCGGGGAACTTGTCCTGCAAGTGAGCAATCAGCATACCAAACTGTGTCCCCCAGTCGCCCACATGGTTCAGCCTAATGGAGTTCAACACAAACGGCTTCAGTGGAAAGCACAGAGTTCAAAACATTTGAGCACTAAAGGCCTCCTTAGAGCAGGAGACGAGTGTCTGAGCAACACTACCGCAAACACTCAAGGCCAGTCCTTTACAACAGACCCTATTTTACAACACACCACAGTCCCAATATTAATGCTGTGGTTGTGTTGATGTGTAAAGGACATGACGTAAAAGACATTCCACAAACAGAGCTTTAATTCGTGGAAAAATTCCAAACTGAGGCAAGTAAACACATTAAAAAGAACTACATTTCACATTTCAATGGCTTTGTTGCACTGAAATGAGACGTCCTTGCTGTGTTCTGCTCTGAACGCGTGCGCTCACGCTCGGTAATCATTAACAGCAAAAGCAGGATCGCGCCGCAGCACTCAAAAGGCTCCACATCCCGGTAATGTACGGGCTTTGACTCTACGACGTGGCTACGCAGGTGTCCCGACTGCTCTGGGGACGGGTTTTAATGGGGACAGGTCTCAATGACACAACATCTGTTGTCTAAAACAGTTGCCCTCAGTGTTTAATTACTCTGAGAGGTGTGTCTAAACCACACTGACAGGTCTGAGTGACCTTAAGAGAGAAGTTGAGAAGTGCTGGGGATGCATTTACAATGCAGGGAATCGTAACAGTGTCCACGGGCATGTGGAGCTCCAGAAAGAGCACAGAGCCTCAAATAAAGCTGTGCTGCACAGTGGAGCTGGACGAGATCATCCACAGCATATTATATAAATAAATAAATAAATAAAAAGAAATAAAACAGGAATGTGCTCTGTGTGTGGATGCTTCTGTGGCTGTGTTAAGTGCTGCTTTACACACGTGTATCATACAGCACTGAACCCATTGTAAACAGTGGATTAACCATGACTCTGTTTATCTCCGGGTCAGAGTTCAGTGACACGGCAAAGCCCACTTTCTGGAGAGCACCAAACTTCCAAGAATTCTTTCAGTGGAAAAGGGCTATCAGTGTTTTACACTCTTTGGAAGATACTTCAACGAGGATCATCTCACTATCCACTGACCTTAAGACGTCATGGCCAAGAAACTCAAAGAGGCGACACATGCTGTCCCCGATGATGGTGGATCGCAGGTGGCCCACATGCATCTCCTTTGCAATGTTTGGAGAGGAGAAGTCAATAACCACCTGAAACAGAGGAAGCGGAGTTACGTTTAAAATAATCCATAACCGATTTAAGAGAGTGCTTTAGTCGAAAGGAAACATCCTCAAACCTTCTTCTTCTTCTCTAACGGCGGGGGCTGCACTCCGTTGAGAAGCAGGTTTGTGAGAAGCTTTGACACATACATCTTCTTGAGATGAACATTAATGAATCCTGCAGTGGATCAAACGAACAGTCAGCAGTGCACCGCTCCGAGAGGAACGAAGGGTTAACCCTTTTAACCCCAGGTACGTCATATTTACAGAAAATCACAAACCTGGGCCGGCAATTTCTGTTCTCTCGATTAACTCGTTGTCGGGAATGTTGTGGACAATCTTCTCAGCGATCTCCCTGGGGTTCACCTTCTGTCCCTTAGCCTTCATCATCTGAAAAACAATACAGAAAAGGAGCAAAGTCAAATCCTTGTATGTTACTTTTGTTTACAGTGTAAGCAACTGTTTAGTGAAATCTTTGTCATTTCTTGTAAATGCTTAAAACATACAGTAAAATAAAAACCTTCAAACTAATTAATATATATGAAACGTATTTAAATTAATACAATTAATATAGGGCGGCACGGTGCTGCAGCAGGTAGGTGTCGCAGTCACACAGCTCCAGGGGCCTGGAGGTTGTGGGTTCGATTCCCGCTCCGGGTGACTGTCTGTGAGGAGCGTGGTGTTCTCCCTGTGTCTGCGTGGGTTTCCTCCGGGTGACTGTCTGTGAGGAGCGTGGTGTTCTCCCTGTGTCTGCGTGGGTTTCCTCCGGGTGACTGTCTGTGAGGAGCGTGGTGTGTTCTCCCTGTGTCCGCGTGGGTTTCCTCAGGGTGACTGTCTGTGAGGAGCGTGGTGTGTTCTTCCTGTGTCCGCGTGGGTTTCCTCCGGGTGACTGTCTGTGAGGAGCGTGGTGTGTTCTCCCTGTGTCCGCATGGGTTTCCTCCGGGTGACTGTCTGTGAGGAGCGTGGTGTGATCTCCCTGTGTCCGCGTGGGTTTCCTCCGGGTGACTGTCTGTGAGGAGCGTGGTGTGTTCTCCCTGTGTCCGCGTGGGTTTCCTCCGGGTGACTGTCTGTGAGGAGCGTGGTGTGTTCTCCCTGTGTCCGCGTGGGTTTCCTCCGGGTGACTGTCTGTGAGGAGCGTGGTGTGTTCTCCCTGTGTCCGCGTGGGTTTCCTCCGGGTGACTGTCTGTGAGGAGCGTGGTGTGTTCTCCCTGTGTCCGCGTGGGTTTCCTCCAGGTGACTGTCTGTGAGGAGCGTGGTGTGTTCTCCCTGTGTCTGCGTGGGTTTCCTCCGGGTGACTGTCTGTGAGGAGTGTGGTGAGTTCTGCCTGTGTCTGCGTGGGTTTCCTCCGGGTGACTGTTTGTGAGGAGTGTGGTGAGTTCTCCCTGTGTCCGCGTGGGTTTCCTCTGGGTGACTGTCTGGGAGAACACACCACACTCCTCACAGACAGTCACCCGGAGAGGAACTTGAACGTTGAACCCGGAGCTGTGTGACAGAGACACTACCTGCTGCACCATTGTGCCGCCCTGTTGTTCAATTTTGTCCCACTGTCCCCTACATATCTGAATGTATTCTGTCAATAAAACAGTCTGTTCAATCACTTTTTATTCACAAATGCACTTTTCAGATTACAAGCTAATAACGTATATTTCATTTCAGTTTCCCCACAGAGAGCTACAAAACAGGTAATTAATACAATAACACTCCTCCTCTGTGATGCTGGAGTGGACGACTGACCTGAGCCATTGCCATGGCGCTGTTGCACTGGTAATCTCCAAACTTGGCCTGCTGGTTGGGAGTGACAGCGAGAGGCGGGTCCTCCAGGTCCGGGTACGCCACACTGATGGCGTTCCCAAAAATGTCCTGGAGTCGCTGGTTAATGTTGATCATGCCCTTGCTGCTGTGGCTTCGCTCCTCTTGTAGGTTCTGGAAGGCAACAATGCTCCCGTGTCAAAGGCCACAATTAAAGCAAAATAACCACTTTGTTTCAGACTCATTAACTTCAGAAACACAACGAGATGCTTATCCTCTCACGTGCTTCGGCCATTAGGGGTTCCCAACAGAACATTCCCCATGAAAATACACCGAGTCTGACTGGAAATATCCTCAGAAAGTAGATGCTCACCCTCTTCAGGATGTTGAGGCGGTACTTCAGCCTGGAGTTCTCATCTCTGAGCTCGTCCAGACCCGAGGAGGAGAACTCCAACCCCTGTGGGTTCCTCAGTCTCTCGATCTCAGCTGAGAGAGACTTAATCTCCCTTTCCTGTAGCAGGGCACGTATGACAGGATCAGTACCGTCTTGTAAAAACGTGGCAGTACAGTGTCTTTAATGCATTATTAAAATGTAGGCATTTCCACTGAAGTTGATTTTATTCAAGAGAAAGGTTCACACCACAGACAATAAAGGGTCTAAAGTGAGTCATGTTTTTTCTATTTTTCCACATATTTATTCAGATTCTCTTTGTTGCTGTTCCTCATAAACATAAGTGAGTTGTGCCCAATACAAACACACACAAACTGTAGCGTAACAAACAAAACTACCGCTGATACGATCACAATTTTACCACTTACTGTAGGAGGAGCATCTATAGCAGCCACAATTTGGGCCTCATCAAAAACCTGAGGCTGCATCCCAACTGTGTCCTACACACTAACACTATATACTATGTACTAACCTTAAAAGTGGGAGTCAAGGAGGGTAGTATACAGGATATTAACATACTACAATGGTTCTTACTAACAGAACGGCATGTGAAGGCAGCACACGCCATACCAAGCTGCAGCGACAACACTGCGTAACTCAAATATCTCCCTCCACACTGCGTAGTGCACAGTGTAGGTCATAAAATAAAGGTTTCTGCACTGAAATATAAACCCATTTATATTTGATATGAGATTCATTCATTCATTCATTGTCTGTAACCCTTATCCAGTTCAGGGTCACGGTGGGTCCAGAGTCTACCTGGAATCATTGGGCGCATGCGGGAATACACCCTGGAGGGGGCGCCAGTCCTTCACAGGGCAACACACACACATTCACTCACACCTATGGACACTTTAGAGTTGCCAATCCACCTACCAACGTGTGATTTTGGAGTGTGGGAGGAAACCCACGCAGACACAGGGAGAACACACCCCACTCCTCACAGTCAGTCAACCGGAGGAAACCCACACAGACACAGAGAGAACACACCTCATCACAGACAGTCACCCGGAGGAAACCCACGCAGACACAGGGAGAACACACCACACTCCTCACAGACAGTCACCCGGAGGAAACCCACACAGACACAGGGAGAACACACCACACTCCTCACAGACAGTCACCCGGAGGAAACCCACGCAGACACAGGGAGAACACACCACACTCCTCACAGACAGTCACCCGGAGGAAACCCACACAGACACAGGGAGAACACACCACACTCCTCACAGACAGTCACCCGGAGGAAACCCACACAGACACAGGGAGAACACACCACACTCCTCACAGACAGTCACCCGGAGGAAACCCACGCAGACACAGGGAGAACACACCACACTCCTCACAGACAGTCACCCGGAGGAAACCCACACAGACACAGGGAGAACACACCACACTCCTCACAGACAGTCACCCGGAGGAAACCCACGCAGACACAGGGAGAACACACCACACTCCTCACAGACAGTCACCCGGAGGAAACCCACACAGACACAGGGAGAACACACCACACTCCTCACAGACAGTCACCCGGAGGAAACCCACACAGACACAGGGAGAACACACCACACTCCTCACAGACAGTCACCCGGAGGAAACCCACACAGACACAGGGAGAACCGGAGCGGGAAGCGAACCCACAACCTCCAGGTCCCTGGAGCTGTGTGACTGACACCGTGCCGCCCCTGATATGAGATATTACGTCCCTCTAATATTTAGAGCACTGTCTGCACGTAGTAGCATTAGCTTTATAATCTATGAAGTGCACTATGTAGGGAGTAGGGCACCATTTGCCTGAGACAGAGCCTAATTTTTCCAAACATGACAAGCTCCCACCTTTCCCTTTCCTGGTGGACTGTGCAACAATTGTGTCCATCATTACCATACTCAGGGTTTTCATTCAAGAAATGTAAAAGCAAGGCTGTGTCCCTCAAAGCAGGGTTTCTCAGTGAGCCAAATAACTTCTCCCCAAATCTGAGTATTGTCCAATAGGAATGACCCCTTAGCTCGCTGGGCTTAAAGTCCCTTTAAAGGCACAGATAAAGTACTGCGCATGTCTGTTCATAAAATATTCTTCCAAAACAAATCGCCGAAAATCTTAGAAGTGGTTTAAACGTAGCTCTACACCTTCAGCTTAATTCAGTAAACAATGACGTGTGAATACACATTTAGTCTGACTCCGCCAGCACTCGCATGCTCAGAAGCCCCGCCCATTCCGTTGATGTGATTGGCTCCTTAGGTTTGTGACATAAGAAACCCTGACCGTCTGAAATCGCCCTTTTCGGCCTTGTTTTTGGAACACTGCAGAATTATTATTATTTATAAACTCCTCACAAACACATTACCACATTTAAATAAACAGTTTTCACAAGTGACACCATTTAAACATTTTTTTCAAAAAAAGAATAAATAAATAAAAAATGAAAACCTGAATTCTAAAGTGTCGTTAGACGAGATCATATCACAGACTCCATTTTCTATAACATTTAGAGAGTGGTGTAAATATGCTCTTGTGAGAGGAAGGCGCATAAACACACACAAATGTTGTAAGAGAAAATAATAAATGGCCATTAATAAAGACAGCTTTTCTAAGAGGAAAGCCCCCAGTTACTTTCTTATCTGTGACAGAATGACAGTCAGTAGTTCATTTGTTGTTGGCCCTCAGCCTTCACTGAGTTACATCAGCTGCTCCCCACTGCGGCTAAAGCTAAAGCTAATGGAGCATGGGGAGCACAGTCAGGTGAATACAACCCTATAGCGCTGTTAGCTTGTGTCTCCGGGCTCCAGGAGAGCTCACCTGCTGCTGGAGCCGGGCTGTGTACTCGGTCACCGGGTCCTCCATCCTCGAAAATCAGAGTGAACTAAGTCTACAGCAGTGGCTTTGAAACTTCAGCGCCACACTCTCTCTCTCTCAGCCGGCTTCTTCTTTAGCTTTCCGGTCACGTGGTGCAGCAGGGTGTGTTCCAAATCACCACTCATTCCCTACTCCCTACTCCCTACTTCACAAGATACAAAAGTATGGCTCATGCGCTCAATATTCGAATTAAAAGCCGTGACCAATAGAATGGGAGGCTCACACGTCACCGTGTCCAATGCTAAGTGTTGGCCAGAGATATGAATCCCCCAACTTAGAGCTGTGGAACTGGGGAACTGTGTTCCCTGGACTGATGGAACACAATCCACTGCTTCTGGGATGAGTTAGAGTTGGAGTTTGTAATCCAGAACTAATAATAACTAAGCCGTATCCGTACCTCGCTATCATTCATGGGTCTGAATGCCATCAAATCTTAACAGCAATTTATATTTAAACCAAACTGCGCATTAATTGTACGACAGAGAGAAGGAAAGGCCACAGCCGAATCTCAAATGTATCACACGGACATTTGACACGACTTTGACACTTCTATCTTCCATAGAAGATAATATGAGTTGGAAATTCATCTCTATTTCCTTCATAATGTGGAGGAACTCTGTAAACTCACCATGTGGAGGAAACCCACGCAGACACAGGGAGAACACACCACACTCCTCACAGACAGTCGCCCGGAGGAAACCCACGCAGACACAGGGAGAACACACCACACTCCTCACAGACAGTCGCCCGGAGGAAACCCACGCAGACACAGGGAGAACACACCACACTCCTCACAGACAGTCGCCCGGAGGAAACCCACGCAGACACAGGGAGAACACACCACACTCCTCACAGACAGTCGCCCGGAGGAAACCCACGCAGACACAGGGAGAACACACCACACTCCTCACAGACAGTCGCCCGGAGGAAACCCACGCAGACACAGGGAGAACACACCACACTCCTCACAGACAGTCGCCCGGAGGAAACCCACGCAGACACAGGGAGAACACACCACACTCCTCACAGACAGTCGCCCGGAGGAAACCCACGCAGACACAGGGAGAACACACCACACTCCTCACAGACAGTCGCCCGGAGGAAACCCACGCAGACACAGGGAGAACACACCACACTCCTCACAGACAGTCGCCCGGAGGAAACCCACGCAGACACAGGGAGAACACACCACACTCCTCACAGACAGTCGCCCGGAGGAAACCCACGCAGACACAGGGAGAACACACCACACTCCTCACAGACAGTCGCCCGGAGGAAACCCACGCAGACACAGGGAGAACACACCACACTCCTCACAGACAGTCGCCCGGAGGAAACCCACGCAGACACAGGGAGAACACACCACACTCCTCACAGACAGTCGCCCGGAGGAAACCCACGCAGACACAGAGAGAACACACCACACTCCTCACAGACAGTCACCTGGAGGAAACCCACGCAGACACAGAGAGAACACACCACACTCCTCACAGACAGTCACCTGGAGGAAACCCACGCAGACACAGAGAGAACACACCACACTCCTCACAGACAGTCGCCCGGAGGAAACCCACGCAGACACAGAGAGAACACACCACACTCCTCACAGACAGTCGCCCGGAGGAAACCCACGCAGACACAGAGAGAACACACCACACTAGAATGTGAAATATATTTTAAAAACATGTGTGGCAACAATGATAGGAAGGGTATTTTTTTAAAGTCACATCCTCTACAAAACTGATTTTTTCTTCAAAATATAATATCTGCTTATTCTAAGTGATAAACACATACAGAGGCAGAAAGGTGTGTGTGTGTGTGTGTGTGTGTGTGAGAGAGGGAGAGAGAGAGAGAGAGAGAGAGAGATGAAAAGTCTCCAGCCCGACAGGGGGCAAGTATGGCCTCAGCCCGCAGTGAAGGGGAGCGGAGCGGAGAGAAAGAGAGCGCTGCACTGCACAAACTGGAGCTGATGTAAGTCCTTGCTCTCTACTCTCTCGTGATTTATTCTGTTGTTCTGCAGTATTTGGGGCGTGTGTTCGAGGCGTCGGGGGCGAGACTGCCGCTGTGTTGTATTCGCAGAAGGACGTTAGAGTTCTGTAAACAGGGGACTTTTATTAGTGAACTTAGTGCCCCATGTCAGTGATGCACACGTCTCTCTCTCTGTCTCTTTATCCACGGACTCCTCTCCTCTCAGAGATCTGCTAACTTCCCGAATCAGAGCAGCATTGTCGCCCTCAATGCGCGTACACCGTGCTCATATCACACTGTTAGCTCTCAGTAAAGGTTATGGGTGGATGGAGCTATCTGTATCACTCTCCAGATTTTACAATTAAAATATGTCTCAATGAGAAATAAAGGGGTGGTGTATATTCTCCACACACAGGGTGCTTCTGACTCTACCTCATCTCATTTCTTTTCTTATAAATAACCTACAAACACGAACACAAACCTGTCTGCAACATTATAGACCCCCCCTCCATTGTCGAGTGTTCAATCCTAAGGTGTCTTTGTGGTGGTGTTCACAGAGTGGAAGACGTATCATGAGCGAAAAAAAGTAGTCAAGGTTATCCCTGAATATTCTCCTTTAGAAACCGCAGTTTTCCAAAGACAGTCTCAAACTGGTCAGTTCAGACAGCCAGGGTTTCTTACATCATAAACCTCAGGAACCAATCACGTCAACTTGTGGGGTTTTGAGGGGGCTTTCATTTCAACATTGTTGTTGTTTTCTGTCCTAGTTCACTGTACAATTCACTTTAACATGTAGCTGTTAAACTGTTTCTAAAATTGTTGTTGTTATTATTAAGGTTTTAATTCATTTTTCATCTCACATTTGAAGCATCATTGTGAATGATGTGAAAGGGTGACTGTCTGTGAGGAGTGTGGTGTGTTCTCTCTGTGTCTGTGTGGGTTTCCTCCGGGTGACTGTCTGTGAGGAGTGTGGTGTGTTCTCCCTGTGTCTGCGTGGGTTTCCTCTGGGTGACTGTCTGTGAGGAGTGTGGTGTGTTCTCCCTGTGTCTGCGTGGGTTTCCTCCGGGTGACTGACTGTGAGGAGTGTGGTGTGTTCTCCCTGTGTCTGCGTGGGTTTCCTCCGGGTGACTGTCTGTGAGGAGTGTGGTGTGTTCTCTCTGTGTCTGCGTGGGTTTCCTCCGGGTGACTGACTGTGAGGAGTGTGGTGTGTTCTCCCTGTGTCTGCGTGGGTTTCCCTTTTTAAAACATTTTGTACTGATCTATTTTGTTTTGTGTGTGAATATGTTTCAGATGTGGTTCTAATATCCGTCTGCTGAGAGTCCTACCAATATTTGCAGCTCTGATCTGAAGGGATCGATCAAAAATATAAATAAATAAATAAATAAATAACAGGTAGGTGTTGTATTCTCATAATAGCAATCTCCCTCAGACTCAAGCTTCTTTTCTGAATCCTGTTACCACCAGTTCAGCAGTGAATGATGTGGAACTGCGGAGAAGTTGACTCCCACTGAAATAACACCTGAATCCCTCAGGTTTTGCCGTAGCATGTCCGTGTCAGTCATCATTAAGTGGGGCGGGCAGGAATACTCCATCAGCTCCCTGTCTGAGGAGGACACAGTGCTGGACCTGAAGCAGTCCATCAAATCCCTCACAGGGGTTCTCCCCGAACGGCAGAAGCTGCTCGGCCTCAAGGTGAAAGGTAAAAGCGCACATGCCATAGTCTGAGAAGATCTGAAAAGTCAGAACGGACATGTCGTCGCTGTCCAACGAGAACCATGCTTCTCCTGGAGGTTTTCACTGGACAGTGACAATATGCATATTCTCGCAGCACTACCTACCATTCCAGTCATTTTGCTTTGTAATGCTGGCTGTTTTCATAGGGCTTCATTGTTGCAGGTAAACCAGCAGATGATGACACAAAGCTGGGAACCTTGAAACTCAAGCCAAACACCAAGATCATGATGATGGGCAGCAGAGAGGAAAGCCTGGTAGGACACAGTTATTAAAGATATGGTCGTGTACCGTTCACACTCCAATATCATCAGATTAAGCCAGTTTTCAGACGTCTGTACACATGCCTGTATCATGTTCTAGTGGCTGTTTCTGCGTGTGCTTGTGTGTTTTTAGAAGGTTATAAAGTGATCTGAGTAGTAGTTTCTGGTTCTGATCTTTACCTGAAGGAAGATGTCCTGGCCCCACCTCCTGAAAACGACGATGTGGTCAATGACTTTGATATCGAAGAGGAGGTGATCGAAGTCGAGAACAGGTCAGTTACAGTCAAGACACTGATCAGCCGTGAAATTAAAATCACCTCCTTGACCACACGAGTGTACTTCGTAGTTCTACAGTGACATACAAGTGGATCAGACACAGCAGTGACTGCTGGAGTTTTTAAACCCCTCAGTGTCTGGACCGAGAACAGTCCACCGACCAAAAACATCCAACCGACAGCGTCCTGTGTCACTGAAGAAGGACTAGAGGACGAGCGACACACACTGTGCAGCGACAGATGAGCTACTGTCTCTGACTCTACATCTACAAGGTGGACCAACGAGGGAGGAGTGTCTCACAGAGTGGACAGAGAGTGGACACAGGGTTTAAAAACTCCAGCAGCACTGCTGTGTCTGATCCACTCTACACCAGCACAACACACACTAACACACCACCACCACGTCAGTGTCACTGCAGCGCTGAGAATGATCCACCACCACATCACACCTGCTCTGCCCTGAGCGCTGAGGAACAGGGGGAAAGGGGGGTAACAAAGTATGCAGAGAAACAGATGGAGTACAGTCTGTAATTGTAGAACTACAAAGTGCTCCTAGGCATTGAAATGGTGTGTATTCACCTGAAAAACCCTGATCCATTCCTTTCTTTGTCACGTTTCTTTCAGAGAGGAGAACCTGGCTAAGATCGCACGCCGCATCAAAGACTACAAAGTGGAGGAGTTAAACCCACCAAGGGAAGGGAAGAAGTTACTGGTGCTAGATGTTGATTACACACTGTTTGGTGAGACACAATAAACACAACAAAAAACACACTCATGAATGTTTTAGTTAGAAGTGGGACTCCTATGACGTTACTGAGTAGTGGAGGCTTATTTTCCACCATTAAATATTGCGCACACTGCAAACCTGAATCATCAGACACTGAATGAATGTAGATTGTCACTGTCCAAAGAAGAAGAGTAATAACTTTATAAAAGAAGGAAAAAAAAGTGTGTATTAAGTGAGTCATTAAGTTTGCGTGGTGCTACATGTTGTGGTATGAGCCTCTAATATTTATTATTTATTTGCTAGTAATGACTGTAAATTATATATAAAACACAATTAGCATTCTGTGAACTTGATGCTAACGACATTCTGCACGTCAGATGTTTCCTTTAAATTATTTGAATATAATGAATATATTATCTTTTTACAATAAACTGATTTATTTCTTCATAGATCACAAGTCGTGTGCAGAGACTGGGCAGGAGCTCATGCGACCCTTCCTCCACGAGTTCCTCACCTCTGCTTATGAGGACTACGATATCGTCATCTGGTGTGAGTCACTGACCCCGCCCCCCTTCCCAGTTTCCTCTAAACCACCATGTTGTAAACAGCAGAGATCTGTATTTCACATCCAGGATCCACACCAGGATTTTAAAATGTCCCGCTGGTATAGCGCTATAGTGAATGTGTGAGTGTGTGTCGCCCTGTGAAGGACTGGCGCCCCCTCCAGGGTGTGTTCCTGCCTTGCGCCCAATGATTCCAGGTAGGCTCCGGACCCACCGTGACCCTGAATTGGATAAGGGCTACAGATAATGAATGAATGGTGTATAGTACCGTAATCAATAAGAGAAAGAGGAGAGATGCAGGCTATAACACTAATATCACATGCTCTTATTCACGGTCTGTGACATCAGTGGATACAACCTGCGCCAAACACTTTGAACTAATCCTCTGTGCTTCCTTTTCAGCCGCAACCAGCATGAAGTGGATTGACGCCAAAATGAAAGTATGTCCCACTAGAAGTTTGTTCCTGAACGTTGTTCTGAGGCCTTGGTTCTGAATGTCAGTTGTTTTCCTGACTGTGTCTCTGTCTCTGTTTGTGGTTTAGGAGCTGGGTGTGACAGACAACCCCAACTACAAGATCACCTTCATGTTGGACAGCGGCGCCATGATCACAGTACACACACCCAAGAGAGGGATCGTGGAGGTGATGCATATGACACTTATCGTTAATCATGCGGTTCACATTTACACAACACAGTGAAGAACCCGATGGTCCTCCAGCACTCAGTGTTTCACCAAACGAACGGTTTTCTTTTACTTTAACAACAGCAAAGAGAAACTAGGCGAGCCATTAACTCACAGAGGTGTTTCTCTCATTTCAAAAACAGGAAATGCCCCATAAAACATCCCCTTGTCATTGGACGGTCTGGAGAAGCTTTGGTGGTGCTTCATATCAATGTGGTTTTTATTGTGAGTGTGTTGTGCAGAAAATATCGAGCGCAGATAATCAATGAAAAAAGGAGCACAAAGAATTGTCCATTAATTGTTCACAACATCGGCATCAGTGTTTTTCTTGTTTATTTCATTTAAAAATTAATACTAGACGATCTACCACCACCAAAGAACAAAGACCAATAACACTTTGTTGAAGAATTACAAATGTAACTGGTTTAAATTAAAACACATAAAGTTTAATGCTGTTTTATAAACGCACTAATGTCTCCCCACCGCTTCCCTTTTACGATATTTCAGGCAAAGACCCACACTGACGTGAAATAAGACAAATTCAGCGGTCCTCCTCTCTCTGTGAGATATAATAAATGTTGTTCAGAGGAGTTCTGCTGAGCTTGTTAACTGTGGAGTAATGTAACTAACGCAGAGACAAACACAGCCCCAGAAACACACACAAACAGAGCGTGCTCCTGTTTTATTTCCTATTATTTATTCATATGACACCTTTGTTAATGACCCCGTCCAACTCCACTGGGCGATGATGCTGTGCGTGAGGCTCTGACCTCTTTGAGTTACTGAACCTCGACCTCGACACACGCCCACAGACGAAGCCACGGTTCGCCCTGAAGATCCAAGTCTACGTTGGTTTCAGCTGGGAACCAGTTTTTTTTGTTGGTGTAAACGCGTCGAATGGTTCCACATTTAGTTCACGAACTGGAACCTTCCATTCCGTTTTCTTTTTGGTGGAAAAGCGCTATGTGGAATAAGGCTGGACTAACAGATGGTGTTGTAGCGCCATCTGGTGAAACATGGCTGAAGTAACAGCAGAAATACTGCGGAAAACGTTTGGCAACCACTGTCTTAGACTTACTCTTCACCGCTGGATCAGAGTTATTGATTATAACTGACCTCCGTGATGAGACAGCAGTGAAGTCATTCATATTTTATGACTTTACGTCATCTTAAAAGCTTCGGACGTGCATTAAACTGAACTGAACTAGACTTTTAGTCTTGCTTAAATGCTTCAGCGTTCACGTACATCCACCGCATCATCATTTCAGCGGATGGTTAACAGTAATGCGTCTAACTGTAGGAACTTGCTGTAGAGATGTGGCCTCTTGGATATGTGTCTGTTTGATACTCACCTGTGCTCTTCTCAGGTGAAACCACTTGGAGTGATATGGGGAAAGTATGGCGAGTTTTACAACAGGAAGAACACCATCATGTTTGATGACATTGGACGGAACTTCCTCATGAACCCACAAAATGGACTGAAGGTAGGAGACACAAATTCACAGTGAATATTAACACAACATTTGATACCTCTTTTGGTGTTTGTTTGGTTTAGTCTCAGAGTCAAAGTAAGTTCTCGCCACAGGGAACTAACTAAGAAATGCTGTTATACCAGATGTTCTTTAATAAGGGAACTCTGTACCATGCTCCTGGTTAAACCGTATGTTCCACCTCCCTCATCTCCGCAGATTAGGCCGTTTATGAAGGCGCACTTGAACCGAGAGAAAGACAAGGAGCTTCTCAAGCTCTCTCATTACCTAAGAGAGATCGCCAAGCTAGATGACCTCTCAGGACTCAATCACAAACACTGGGAAAGGCAAGTGTACAGAACCTGACTGAAATCTGATCTTACAGTGACATGAGGTGAAAGAGAAAGCTTTAAATGGCTATTGCCCCCTCCCCCACCGACCTGTGACCATTAAAAACCCCTTTAGGCAAATTCAGACTTTAAAAGATCACTACATAATATTTTTACCTGTTTTTACAGCTTCAAAATCATTGTGATGCTCCACTGATCTGCACTAGATAGAGTAGAGCCTCTGTCATTGCTACTCGGGGCTTAGAACTGCAGAAACTGCACTGTGTACCTGTTGAAGGAGGGTAGGAAAGGGTACGCAACGTCAGCAGCATCCTGAATTTGGAATCGGTTTCACATCAAATTAAGTAAGGCATCTGAAACAGCAAAAATGTTAGTCAGTGTCACTACGGACTACGGCGCAGGGATAGAGCAACATCCTGAGATCTCTCAGTTGTTTAAACGCTTCCAGACTCTTTTTTTTTTTTAATGTGGAACCGACTCCAAATTCAGGAGGCTGCTGAAAATACAAATAAATTTGATATGATTTGATGCTGAATGAGCAAAGCAGTGAGAGAATGCTGTAGAAATCTTAAGAGACATTTATTTTGTACCCCGTTTACAGAGCCAGGCCTGCGTCCAAACGCCGGACCTTTTTTCCAGCACGCAAACAGACCAGAGAGCAGCAAATGTTGAGGAAACGTTCTCTGAGTTTTATTTAAAATGGCGTATTGGATTAAAAAGTGTGAGCACTTTAATGTTTACATGGAATTGGGATTTTAACTCGTGGTCACACCTTTTTAAAGCCCAGGTAAAATGGCATCTGTGAACGGGACTCAAAGCCGCTAGCTTCCAGCGTGACGTTAATGAGCTTCTCCCTGCAGGTACCTCGCCAAGAAAAGTCAATGAAGGACACTACATCAGACTGAAGCAAGTACAAGCGGTGCTGGACACCCTCATAACTTCTGCAAACAACCCAATACCTACAGCCAGCTCTCTCTTCTCCTTCATCTCTCTGTGCTCTCTTGTTCCTGGGGTAAAAACATTACAGATATCCACCTTCACAAAACACACATACAGTTCTTTTTTTTTGTTTTGGGGGCATCAACTGTAGCTAACACAAGACGCATGACTGTCTTCCTTCCCTTGATCTTTTCTCCTGAACCTTCTGAACAGCTCGTGATTGACGGTGAGGCACTGAATGACAGTGAGGTACTGAATCTCCCTCATTATTTGAACAAAAGGCTAAAGTGGTACACGATTGAGTTTATACTGACCTTGTGCTGACTGGCGAACAGATGTGTGTGTTGCAAGTGCAATAACATCTCTACGAATCTCCAAATAAGGTCCGTTTAGCTTTTTTTTTTAACGTGGTGTTTTTGTAGAACTCTGGCACATCTTTTTCAAATTGGGCCTCTGTGGTCTGAAGCTGGTATCCGTTAATTTGTGTGTGTGTGTGTGTGTGTGTATGCTAAAACATTTCTAAAACACAGACATTTGGACTACGTCTACCTGGAGTAGCGTTTCAGTGGAGTTACAGATGCAGTAAATAAATAAAACACAGAACGATTAGAAACAGCAGGTGAACGGCGCCTGAATAAAGAGTGTGCTCTAATGCAGTACATCGTCATCAGGAACCTTTAAATATCCGTCTGAAGTCTTGGTGTAATCTGATTCTGTCCAGGTTCGTGGACTATACCTTAGTGCAAACCATTGATGATGACTCCTTTAAGGCAAAGGTAAAGTAAACCCAGCTCTTTCAGTTCTCGAACATATCCTCATCAATAGAACACACTGTCATCATCAAAACCAGACTTTTATAAACCGCATGTCATCGCCGTCCAATTTAAAACGTGTGTGTGGACGTTTATTTACACCGCAGCTGTCCTTCACACTGCGTGAAAGTCTCACGATGAATGTCCAATAGAAACGCTCCAGAATGACTCTGAATTAAATGTTTACATTGACTTCCACTGAAGGTTAGGAGGGTTTCCTCCTCCTCCTCCTCCTGTAAAGGTACTGCTTTGGGAGATGTGTGTGTTAACTGGACAGTGATGATGTGTGTGTGTGTGTGTGTGTACATGTATTCAGATCAACATAATCAGACTTCAGTCATGCGCAGGTGGACATTTGTAGCAGTCCAGAGTGTCTGAAGCGTGTCGGTCCCTTTCTGCACCTCCTTTAAAGGGAAGAGCGAGCTGAAAGACTCCAGAGAAAATCAGTCATTTTATAATTGACCTTGAATCATAAGGTGCCCAGAGAATCCAACATCTCACGAACGTCTCAGAACACAGTCGCAAGTAAAAGGCAACGTAGAGACGTTCTGTTTATTTTCACTGACGCCATCTTAAGGTGCTCCGCAGGTGGTGGATCCCTCTGAACGGATTCAGTCATCGGAACAGAGGCTGGGGGAATGGGAACGGTACACGGTTCGCGTCTGATGTGATCTCACAGACTTTCGACACACATCTACTTTTGTTTTCATTCGTCAGAAGGCGCAATAATGGGAGCTGTTCTTTTTTTAAAAAATAAAGTAAAGCAGCAGTGGAGGTGTGGTGATGGATGGATTATATGAGTCCTAACTGGAACACAGAAGGCATCTAAACGTTTACATTAATTTTTCTTTGTAGCTGAGGATTTGAGGTATTTATTATTGATTATAAATGGTTCATTCACAGTGTTTGTTTTGTTTTCCTCCACTAAAGAAGCTGTTCTGAAGATGGACATTTTTATACTTGTGTGTGGACTCTGAGTTCATTTTTGATGGTTTTGGTTTCCGTCTGTATTTCGTTACCTCGAGTCACTGGTCGTCCTCTTGTGACCCTAGTTGCGTATTGTGTCATTTCATTTGAAAGATACGGATGTTGGCGTTGAATTTATGGATGCAACATGTGTAAATAAAAAGGAAATGATTTTAAAACGTTTTGACGAGAGTTTATTACACAACACCAGCACTTCTTCACAACATTTTAAATATAGCTTATGAAAACATTCATTTAGGACATGGTTAGAGTTTAGAATCGAAAATATACTTTCAATACATTTTTGACGACAACGTGGATTTAAATCCTGGCCGATAACGTACTCCTTTATTAGTGCCACGGTGCTGCAGCAGCAAAGTACTCACTGATATAGAGTAGTTATTGCCATAAACATAAATAATAAACATATAAAATATCAAAACTAACCAGACTTCAGTTCACGCACGTATAAAGATCTCAGCTGAAACAGTGGGGACGTGGATGAAAGTTGATATTGAGAAACATGGACTCAAATTATTGCCAGCGGGAATGTTGTGGAATGTTTTTTTTTCAGATCTGTTCAAGAAAAGAACGAGAGTTTAGAAAATAACCTCAAAAACAGTCAAATTTAAACATTTAACAAAAGCTGAGAATGTATCTATTCACAGAGGTTTGATGTGAGATTCTTTCATTCTTTGTCTGTGACCCTTATCCAGTTCAGGGCGGCGGTGGGTCCGGAGCATACCCAGAATCACTGGGCGCAAGGCAGGAACACACCCTGGAGGGGGCGCCATTCTCTCACACACACACACCCCTACGGACACTTTTGAGTCGCCAATCCACCTACTAACGTGTGTTTCCAACCGGAGCACCCAGAGGAAACCCACACAGACACAGGGAGAACACACCACACTCCTCACAGACAGTCACCCTGAGGAAACCCACACAGACACAGAGAGAACACACCACACTCCTCACAGACAGCCACCCGGAGGAAACCCACACAGACACAGAGAGAACACACCACACTCCTCACAGACAGTCACCCGGAGGAAACCCACACAGACACAGAGAGAACACACCACACTCCTCACAGACAGCCACCCGGAGGAAACCCACACAGACACAGAGAGAACACACCACACTCCTCACAGACAGTCACCCGGAGGAAACCCACACAGACACAGAGAGAACACACCACACTCCTCACAGACAGTCACCCGGAGGAAACCCACGCAGACACAGGGAGAACACACCACACTCCTCACAGACAGCCACCCGGAGGAAACCCACACAGACACAGAGAGAACACACCACACTCCTCACAGACAGTCACCCGGAGGAAACCCACACAGACACAGAGAGAACACACCACACTCCTCACAGACAGCCACCCGGAGGAAACCCACACAGACACAGAGAGAACACACCACACTCCTCACAGACAGTCACCCGGAGGAAACCCACACAGACACAGAGAGAACACACCACACTCCTCACAGACAGTCACCCGGAGGAAACCCACACAGACACAGAGAGAACACACCACACTCCTCACAGACAGTCACCCGGAGGAAACCCACACAGACACAGAGAGAACACACCACACTCCTCACAGACAGCCACCCGGAGGAAACCCACACAGACACAGAGAGAACACACCACACTCCTCACAGACAGTCACCCGGAGGAAACCCACACAGACACAGAGAGAACACACCACACTCCTCACAGACAGTCACCCGGAGGAAACCCACACAGACACAGAGAGAACACACCACACTCCTCACAGACAGCCACCCGGAGGAAACCCACACAGACACAGAGAGAACACACCACACTCCTCACAGACAGTCACCCGGAGGAAACCCACACAGACACAGAGAGAACACACCACACTCCTCACAGACAGTCACCCGGAGGAAACCCACACAGACACAGAGAGAACACACCACACTCCTCACAGACAGTCACCCGGAGGAAACCCACACAGACACAGAGAGAACACACCACACTCCTCACAGACAGCCACCCGGAGGAAACCCACACAGACACAGAGAGAACACACCACACTCCTCACAGACAGTCACCCGGAGCGGGACTCGAACCCACAACCTCCAGGCCCCTGGAGCTGTGACAGAGACGCCACCTGCTGCTCCACTGTGAAATTATCATTCGAAAAAAATACCTCTAACTCTGTCCTCTATGAAATGCTGATAATATTAATAATGTGTAATTATTTGTCACTGTCTTCTGCATTTAACCGCTTGTGGGAATCGAGCCATTAGAGTTTTAACACTTTAACAGACATTAAACACTTCACTGTGGCCAATTCTGACTCAGTTTCTCTAAGTAGAATGGAGACTGTCGCATCAAACCCCTGGGATTTACTGTGTTTACAAGGAAACTTTAAATGTTGCTGTAATTTCCGCTTCAACACCAGGTCTTACCTTCATTGTTCTTACTTGTGCTTGTGGACCCTGTAATGGAAGGATGCAGGAAGATTAAAACATACATGGTAAACTACCACAGTATAATTTTGATGAATGAAATTCTCTGTGTGTGATTATACTTTGAGAGTAAGGGCAAGGTCAAAGGCACTCACTTTTGTTGGCTCCACTCGCTCCAGACCTGATTAGTGAGGAAATCCTGGGCCCGAACACAGAAAGTGTAACTCTTCCTGGAGGTGACTTTATATTCTGTTTCATTGGTGTAGTTGGACTGAGGGATAAATAAAACAGAAATACTAAAATACAGTCTATTTTTGAAGTGCAACTGATCTGAAAATAGGGATTCAACAGTGTTGTTCCAGCACAAGTTTCCACTGCCCCAAAACCCAGTGCTTGGGCCACACCTGGCTGAAGGTGCATGTGCTCCAGGAAGTCTCATTTCATTTCTTACTTTAATATGGAGAGTATACAAGCTGTGTTTTGTTTTCTGATTGTCGTTGACTTTGCGTTCTGAACAGAATACAACAGAGGTTCCCAAAACACAGGCCAGTGGACCGGTACCAGGCTGAAACAACAGCCAATTACAACATGAGGAAGTAGCAGCAGAACTACTCAGTCTCATTCATCATTCATTTATTGTCTGTAACTTTTATCCAGTTCAAGGTGGCAGTGTGTCCACAGCCTCTCTCACGTGGAGCGTGGGCGGAAACCGGACACAGGGAGAACACACCACACTCCTCACAGACAGTCACCCGGAGGAAACCCACGCGGACACAGAGAGAACACACCACACTCCTCACAGACAGTCACCCGGAGGAAACCCACGCAGACACAGAGAGAACACACCATACTCCTCACAGACAGTCACCCGGAGGAAACCCACGCTGACACAGGGAGAACACACCACACTCCTCACAGACAGTCACCCGGAGGAAACCCACGCAGACACAGAGAGAACACACCACACTCCTCACAGACAGTCACCCGGAGGAAACCCACGCGGACACAGGGAGAACACACCACACTCCTCACAGACAGTCACCCGGAGGAAACCCACGCAGACACAGAGAGAACACACCACACTCCTCACAGACAGTCACCCGGAGGAAACCCACGCGGACACAGAGAGAACACACCACACTCCTCACAGACAGTCACCCGGAGGAAACCCACGCAGACACAGGGAGAACACACCACACTCCTCACAGACAGTCACCCGGAGGAAACCCACGCGGACACAGGGAGAACACACCACACTCCTCACAGACAGTCACCCGGAGGAAACCCACGCGGACACAGAGAGAACACACCACACTCCTCACAGACAGTCACCCGGAGGAAACCCACGCAGACACAGAGAGAACACACCACACTCCTCACAGACAGTCACCCGGAGGAAACCCACGCAGACACAGGGAGAACACACCACACTCCTCACAGACAGTCACCCGGAGGAAACCCACGCGGACACAGAGAGAACACACCACACTCCTCACAGACAGTCACCCGGAGGAAACCCACGCGGACACAGAGAGAACACACCACACTCCTCACAGACAGTCACCCGGAGGAAACCCACGCAGACACAGAGAGAACACACCACACTCCTCACAGACAGTCACCCGGAGGAAACCCACGCGGACACAGAGAGAACACACCACACTCCTCACAGACAGTCACCCGGAGGAAACCCACGCAGACACAGGGAGAACACACCACACTCCTCACAGACAGTCACCCGGAGGAAACCCACGCGGACACAGGGAGAACACACCACACTCCTCACAGACAGTCACCCGGAGGAAACCCACGCGGACACAGAGAGAACACACCACACTCCTCACAGACAGTCACCCGGAGGAAACCCACGCAGACACAGAGAGAACACACCACACTCCTCACAGACAGTCACCCGGAGGAAACCCACGCAGACACAGGGAGAACACACCACACTCCTCACAGACAGTCACCCGGAGGAAACCCACGCGGACACAGAGAGAACACACCACACTCCTCACAGACAGTCACCCGGAGGAAACCCACGCAGACACAGGGAGAACACACCACACTCCTCACAGACAGTCACCCGGAGGAAACCCATGCAGACACAGAGAGAACACACCACACTCCTCACTGTTAGTCACCCAGAGCGGGACTCGAACCCACACCCTCCAGGACTCTGGAGCTGTGACAGAGACACTACCTGCTGCACCAATACTGAATTACTACATTATTTGTCTATCTAAAAAAAACGAAAACACCAGGGCTGTGTAACACTCCGCCTCACCTCTGAATGGTTTCCGATATGGTCGCAGCTCCGGCGATGGGACAGCACTTTCACTTCGTACCGGAGCGGGTAGTAAGTGCACGGTGTGCTCCAGGTTTTGGGGTTTTCCCACTTGAACTCATCATCCTCTGCCTTCACGATGTCCACTTTGTCTGGTTTTACTGAAAGATGGAGAAAATGTCAGCGCACTGACACAGAGCAGCTTTTATAACTCCATTCACAACATGTAAACTTTGAAAGTGATGACTTTTTAAACCTTTAGGAGGTTCTTTATGGAACCAAAAGTGGTTCTTCTATTGTGTCGCTCAAAGAACTTTTTGTAGCACCTTTATTTTGAAGAGTGTATTGTGTTCCCTGGTACCTTAGTTTTAAAGTAAAAAATTGTAATAGGTGTTTGATACTAAAGCTTAATAAACTTGCTTTAAAAATATCTCCAACCTTCATGTCCTAAAGTTTGTAGACACATTTTTGTAATTAGTGATTTCAACTTGTTTAAAGTGCACCCACTGTGGACACCACACCGATCAGGCATAGCCTTTCCCTTGTTTTTACACTCCTGTCTGTGAGGAGTGTGGTGTGTTCTCCCTGTGTCTGCGTGGGTTTCCTCCGGGTGACTGTCTGTGAGGAGTGTGGTGTGTTCTCTCTGTGTCTGCGTGGGTTTCCTCCGGGTGACTGTCTGTGAGGAGTGTGGTGTGTTCTCTCTGTGTCTGCGTGGGTTTCCTCCAGGTGACTGTCTGTGAGGAGTGTGGTGTGTTCTCTCTGTGTCTGCGTGGGTTTCCTCCGGGTGACTGTCTGTGAGGAGTGTGGTGTGTTCTCTCTGTGTCTGCGTGGGTTTCCTCCGGGTGACTGTCTGTGAGGAGTGTGGTGTGTTCTCTCTGTGTCTGCGTGGGTTTCCTCCAGGTGACTGTCTGTGAGGAGTGTGGTGTGTTCTCTCTGTGTCTGCGTGGGTTTCCTCCGGGTGACTGTCTGTGAGGAGTGTGGTGTGTTCTCTCTGTGTCCGCGTGGGTTTCCTCCGGGTGACTGTCTGTGAGGAGTGTGGTGTGTTCTCTCTGTGTCTGCGTGGGTTTCCTCCGGGTGACTGTCTGTGAGGAGTGTGGTGTGTTCTCCCTGTGTCTGTGTGGGTTTCCTCCGGGTGACTGTCTGTGAGGAGTGTGGTGTGTTCTCTCTGTGTCTGCGTGGGTTTCCTCCGGGTGACTGTCTGTGAGGAGTGCGGTGTGTTCTCTCTGTGTCTGTGTGGGTTTCCTCCGTTGCTAGGTGGATTGGCGACTTAAAAATGTCTGTAAGTGTGAGTGTGTGTTGCCCTGTGAAGGAGTGGCGCCCCCTCCAGGGTGTGCTCTTGCCTTGCGCCCAGTGATGGGCTCCGGACTCACCGCGACCCTGAACAGGATAAGGGCTACAGACAATGATTGAATGAATGTCCTTCAATAGAAAAACATTAAATCAAATGGGATGCTCTAGAGCAGCTGCACATGAGCTTAAAGTCAACAAGTCCAATGCTAAGTGTGAGCTAGAGGGGTGAATCTCAGCCTCTAAGGTTCATTGTCCTTTGGAGAGGCTGCACTGTTAATGAGCTCTGTCTCTTTCCCACTTTCTCTCCCCTGTTCCAGACAGAAGTGATTCCATAGCAAAGCACTGCCATTACCGATGTTCCCAACAGGGAGGAAACGTGAGCCAGGGAACTGGAAAATGTGACTCTTCGCTGGGACACAGGCGGGGGGACGACCGCTTGCTGTGCGAATTCACACTTTCTTGGTTAAATTTACAGCCTAATTCGACTTTTCAGAAACGAGTGCACTTTAAAGCAGCAGAATTCACTGATTATATGGGTGTCTACATACATTTGGACACATCTTTATCTGAGTTTAAGAGGGTGTGTATTACAGTGTTGTCCAGAAGAGGGCGCTCGAAGCTCTTACTGATCTCTCTGATGAAGAAGCTGATGTGGTGCTCCTCCAGTCTGTACTGGTTGCGTACGAGCAGCGTGAGGCTAATGCGGGTCACCTCCTCAGCGTGAGGCGAACACTTCAGCTCCTCGCACCTCAGGCCGCTCTGATCTGAGTCCAGAGAACAGCTGATCTGCTCAGAGCCCCTGCAGGAAGAAATAAATACATAAACAAACAAATAAATACACACAGCCTCATTTACAACCTTTACACACCTCCCAACTTCACTAATCACCACGGTAGCCGTTTCATTATTCAAGTGTTTCCCTCTGAGCTTCCGTAGACCTGGAGGAGCTAGCTATGCTAACTGTTTCAGGGTTAGTTTTGATTAAATAATTGAGTTTGTGGCCACAATTTCCTAATTTTTCCTATATATAAAGAATTGATATCTGTTTTTCTTCAATCAAAGGTGTTTTTAAAATGCTGGGAATATTTTTAATTAGTTTAAAATGTATTTGAAACATTCGCCTCACATTTCAGGAATGTGCAGGAGTGCGTTTCTAACACCCGGCCTCTCGGGGGCGCTGTACTGCAGGGAAAGATTAAAGCTAAGCTCCAGTGCAGTACTTAGCCGTACTCTTGTTCATGGTAAACGCACAGAATGGAAACACACTGGTACTGCGCCGGAGGGGGGTGAGGGTCTCACCGTGAAGCGCGGAACAACACCACAAGGCCGTTCCTCGCTGAATCCCACCTCCAGGAACAGTGGAACACACCGTTGTAGTTGCTCGCGGTACAGGTGATATAATCTAGACACACAAATAACAATAAACACAGGGATAGATGTAGTTTAATAGACGTAAGAGTCCCAAAATACCCAGTTACCACCAGGATTTTACAATATTTAACAATTTTTACAGTTAAATACCGTATTCTTCTATTTATACAACATTTTTTAAATGATCTAGAACACACACTTATATTCAAAATATATTTTCTGTAAAAATACATTACAAATTAATAATTTAAATAAAAAAAAATGTATAATTTTATTTGTAAAAATATTTAAATATATTTTTAATTGTATTCAATCACATTGTGTCAAATGTAAGATTTTTCTGAACCAAAAAAAAGCTTTTATTTATTTTAAAATGTCTTTTCCGTATGCACAAATACAGTAAACTCCTGAAGACTACACTATGTATCTATCCACAGGAGCGTGTCTCTGTACATTACTGTGTAGAGCCTGAACAGAGCTAAATCACAGTAATCCCGTGCCCCAGGGTCGAGTGAAGGTACAGTGTCCTGTTGTATTTCAACGTCATTTACTGTCAAATGAACATACTGCTGAACTGTAGAAGCACTGCCACCAGTTACCTTCGCCCGTGTGCGTGAGAATAGCCTTCTGGAAGTCCACAGGCTTGACCAACACTAGTGTGTGATTGAGAAGTTCCCCGGCCGAACTGTGGCAGGTGTAGTTTCCCCCGAGCATGGCCTGGACCGTGACCTCTATGCTCTTCCCTTTCTGGGGGATTGTTTGTCCGTTCCTCCGCCACAGGATCTCAGTTCCCTCCAGCTGCTCTCCACACAGTAAAGACACTGTGGTCGTCTGGGTCATAGGATCTCCACTCACCTCCAGAGCAACGACTAAAAGATTCCAGTTCAATCACGACAACATCAGCTACACCATCCACACAGCAGCAGACAACATCAGCTCTACATCTGTAACATCTCTAACATCCTGTTTGTCTTCGAGGTAATGGCTATTAAGAGTGTCGTACGATCTGAAATTGTATTGAATCATTGTGTGTCAGCTGCATCTGTCCATCGGTCTCTGTCAGACAGCGTCAGTGTGTCTCTAACTGTCTGTGAACCCACTTCTCAAACTACTTTTCATCTAGAAATGTATTCAGAAAACCCCCGTCTATTCGTATGTCCATTACTAAAGCATTTATATGAATGTATCTTACATTAAACACACACAGAAACAGTGAAATAAATGAAAACACTATTCACCGTTTGGCTTGACCACCTGCAGCGACGCGCCGTCTCCAACATGAAGGATGGTGAGATGCAAGGCGAAGTAGAAAATCAGATTCATCTGAAATACCAAATTTCACCGTGAAGTTTCCAAAGTAATCCCTCACACACCAACTTCACTCTGAACTCTTGTCCTATTCAAGCAGTAAATAAACGTATACAGTACTTACCTTCTCCTCTGTACAGTCACAATGTGATCTCAACTTTGAGCACGCTGAGACATTGGCTGGACATTTGAACACACCCATATTTATAGGCAGGTAAGAGAAGAGAAGAGAAGAGAAATTCCCACGAGAGGTTCTTGTGAAACGTCAACAAACCAGTCTGGAATTTTTGTGCATGTTATTTTAAAGAATGATGAGGATTTCTTATGAAGGGCACCTGAACATGACATTGACATGAGGTTATTGATGTGGGAGTGAAGGGGTCGGTGAGACTGTGCATGGACGTAACTTAGGGATAAAGATTTTAGGGGTTGACCAGGACCTGCTGTGGGAAAGAGAATTAAAATTTAAAAAATAGTAAAATAATGTTTGGAAATTTAAAAATTAGTAAAATATTACGTGGAAATTTAAAAATGAGTAAAATAATGTTTGGAAATTTAAAAATTAGTAAAATATTACTTGGAAATTTAAAAATTAGTAAAATAATGTTTGGAAATTTAAAAATTAGTAAAATAATGTTTGGAAATTTAAAAATTAGTAAAATATTACTTGGAAATTTAAAAATTAGTAAAATATTACTTGGAAATTTAAAAAATTCTTTGAGTTTCACTGACCATACACGAGCACTTTGTAGTTTTATAATTAGTCTATAGTGCATTTGTTGCTCTGTAAAAATCATTTTCCCACCTTCTGACAGTTTCATGTCGCCAACTTTGTGGGGACAGTTTGTGGACGACCCCTCCCTGTGCACCAGTGCACAAAGCAAGACAGCGGCGGACTCCGACTGTTGCAAGGGCAGGTACCAAGGGTATCTAGTGCATGACCCGGGGCCCCACTACCGCACCATGTGTGATTTAAATATATTTAATCTTTGATTTATTTAAATGTAACTTTACATTATTAGGACATTTGATTACACATGACAAATATAAATGTAGGGCACTTTGACTCATCTTTACCGCTGTAGTGGGCACTTTAGCAATGTTTATTTTAACCACGGGGGCGTGAGGGTGGGTGATTCCCCTCATATAAATATAAATATATATATTACACCATGTTATGTACAAATACAGTCTTAGATCAGGGTGAGGGTCGAGAAAAGAGCTGCTGTTTTTAAGAAAACGGTTTACACTCAACGATGCACTGTAGGAGAGCTGCTGCAGTGGTCTGTGAACGTAGGAGGTGAAAGAAAAAAGTGTCTGGTTGCGTAACTCTGTGTCACATTTCCACATGGAATTTCTTGTTCATTGATGTTAAATGCCATGAAGAATCTGAAACGCGTGGCTAGGGCATGATAAAGAATAGGGAAGTGTGAAATAACGCAAGAGTCTGGGAGTCATCTTAAACAGAAAAATAAATAAAAAGTTGGGCATCACTCTCACACACACACAGAGAGAGAGTTGGGGAGGAAGACAAAGCTGAAGACCTGACCTATATTTAGGGGAAGTAGTGAAAGTAGCACAATGAGTGATAAATGCTGGGGGTCTTCACACTTGGTCAACCACATGGTAATGACTCAACACGTGGTTTTCGCACTTGCGCTCTGCTTTTCGCACTAACCCAGTCCCGTGGTGTATTCCTGAATGATTACTGCATTACAACACCTCATATCTCCACTCACTGTCCATTTCATCAGCTCCACTGACCACACAGGAGCACTTTGTAGTTCTACACTAACACACTGTAGTCCACCTGCTTCTCCGCTTACTTTATTATCCCCACTTCCCCCCGTTTCTCACCGCTCAGGACGGTGGAGCCTTCTCAGAGCTGCCGTGGTGCTGGTGTAGAGTGGATCAGACACAGCAGTGCTGCTGGAGTTTTTAAACCCTGTGTCCACTCTCTGTCCACTCTGTGAGACACTCCTCCCTCGTTGGTCCACCTTGTAGATGTAGAGTCAGACACAGTAGCTCATCTGTCGCTGCACAGTGTGTGTCGCTCGTCCTCTAGTCCTTCATCAGTGACACAGGACGCTGTCGGCTGGATGTTTTTGGGTTGATGGACTGTTCTCGGTCCAGACACTGAGGGGTTTAAAAACTCCAGCAGCACTGCCGTGTCTGATCCACTCTACACCAGCAGCTGTCACCTCTCAGTACCTGACTCTCAACACATCACTCTATTCTGAAGTAATCTGTTCGTATCAGTCTTCCACAGGTTCTACATTTGGTCTCAACATTGATGACATAACCCTCATAAAACACACATAAAAACCCAAGGAGGAGACTGATTCATCATCGTTCTGATTTACTGGTCAGGGATTATCCCAGGCCTTGTCCAGTTAATCAAACCCTCACCTACACTCACACTGCGCTGCAGGGGTTGATGATATGGAAAACAGATATATATATTTTAGCAGAGGACTTAACAGTTGCATGTTTAAAACAGTCATCCATAACTAGGTGTAATTTATAATGATCAGGGCTCTTTAAGTGTTGAAGAGACACAGAGAGAACACACCACACTCCTCACAGACAGTCACCCGGAGGAAACCCACACAGACACAGGGAGAACACACCACACTCCTCACAGACAGTCACCCGGAGGAAACCCACACAGACACAGAGAGAACACACCACACTCCTCACAGACAGTCACCCGGAGGAAACCCACGCAGACACAGGGAGAACACACCACACTCCTCACAGACAGTCACCCGGAGGAAACCCACACAGACACAGAGAGAACACACCACACTCCTCACAGACAGTCACCCGGAGGAAACCCACACAGACACAGGGAGAACACACCACACTCCTCACAGACAGTCACCCGGAGGAAACCCACACAGACACAGGGAGAACACACCACACTCCTCACAGACAGTCGCCCGGAGCGGGAATTGAACCCACAACCTCCAGGTGCCTGGAGCTGTGTGACTGCGACACCTACCTGCTCCGCCACCGTGCCGCCTGAGTTATTATTATTATTATTATATGAAACAGTGAATCTGTTCAGTTTTGAAGTCACACACACAGTTTAAAGGACGTTAAATAACTACTGTCTACGCTGTCAGAACGTTGTCTCTGTGGTGGTACCCTGAAGGGCACATAGTGTACCTTTAATTAGGGAACATAACTGTGCCTTATTTTATTATAATTATAGATTTTAAAACTGTGTTGATTTCACTCGCCCTGTTTCATCCCCAGGACTTTTATTATGTATTTTTTTATATGACACAGTTCTATAATGAATGATTACAAACATGTATCTCTCTTCTGTAGAAGAGAATGTACTGTACCTTTAAGGAACACAGTGTGTTCCTTTAGTGACCGACACTGTACCTCTACCGTCTTATTTTCTGAGAGTGTACGATTCCTGAACAGTGGATATTCACAAATGAGATCAGCACACTTCATCACCGTGATGCAGCAAATTTCTGTGTAACTTCCATCAGCCCACACAAAGGATCTATTCCTTAAACTGATGTCTCACAATAGGATACTAAAACGGTACCTTTCTACGTGGATACAAGACGCCGTAATACCCAGCCAGGGCTGGACGATAATTCAGTATCAATCAATATCGCAATATAAACTGCTTCAATATCAATGATATGATTTTTAAACAGTTTCAATATTTTAACAGACATTATTTTTCAGCATGTCTCTGGCTGACGGTCATTAGAGGGCGCTGTTGTGAGTTCAGCACTTAATTTGAATGTTATTTTAGTTTGATGGTGATGTCATGTTTGTTGTTTGTTCTGGGCACTTTTCCTGTGGCTTCTGTGTTGTTTATATCGATTATACGTTATCGACTGAAATGTAGAAACGTATCATGATATAGATGTTGGCCGTATCGTCCAGCCCTAAACGCCGCCAATGATTCACACGTCCGAGTGGATTTGACATTTTACTCCAAGTCATTAAACAGGCACGTGGACCGTTATTTCTTTGATCTATTCGTTTTAAAGTGCTCTCAGGGGGCTCACAATGAGGAGAACTGGACTAACCACCGGGGCTCGAGGAGCTGCAATTTCATGAACAATGTATAATATATTATAGGAGGCTTACACCAAGGCCTTTATCATTAACAAGTCATTTCTCGTGCAGTTTAAAAGACGGAGTAAGTTCACATGGTGAGGAATGTGGGCAGTTCTGCTGTTGTAATTTGATGGAAGAAGACCCCCGGGTTAAGATGGTTCCCTTGTACTATTTTCCATCCGTAATGGAAGGACTGGGCCAAATCTGATCTACACTCCTTTACTGAATGTCTCTGATCTGAACACTGCAGTCCTGGGATGTATCAGACAGACATTTTTAGGACCAGATGGTAGTTGTCTAAGCATTTTCTCTTAAGGTTTAAAATGAAAGTTTCTGTAAAATGATGTAATAAAGTAACGTTAAACCTTAATCAGAGAATGGAGGGAACGGTGCATTGGTTTAGAACGAGTTCCAATGGAGTAAAGGGTAGTGGTTAGAATCTTCCCTGGGAGAACCCTTCAAAACCCTGGTGTGTCATCAGACTACAAAAGAAAAAGCGCAGTGCTTCACCCTCAGGGCGACTAGCGGTGCTCTGTAGCAGCTCTGCACCAGTCTGCAGTGATATCAGAGGAGCATCGCTGGCTCGCGTTCGTTTCTAGAGTCGTGGTTCGTTGCCCGGTTCGTATCTTGGAAAGTTCGTTAGTAGAGGTTCCACTGTACTATCATCCACTCCTCACTCTTCTGTGATATGAAACTTAATTCTTATTTTGCAGCTTTTTTTTAGATCTTCCAGTTCCACCGTTAAATGTTGAAGTCCACAGAATGCAATCGCTTCACCACTCAAAGTGGAACTGGAAATGAACTTGGATAGTTACCTGAACATTAGCGTACTCTTGGGTAGGGCTCGACGATAATTCAATATCAATAAACATCGCAATATGAAATATTTCAATGACAATGATGTGCTTTTAAATACATTTACAGCATCTGTCTCTGACTGACAATGATTACAGGGCGCTGTCGTCAGTTCAGTATTCTATTAACTAACTTTAAAAGTAACATTAACAAAGCCAAGAGGTTTGTGTTTGACGGTGAATTAAAGGGTCATAATACATTGAAAGTACATTAAAATAGTTAGTATAGCTTTTAAAAGAGTAAACTGTTTTTGTGGGAGTGCTGGTGATTCAGAAGGCAGTCTTAAACAAGGCAAGGGGTGAAATGCTGTAGAAGATAAATATTTTTACAGTAAAAAACTGTATTTTTTAAGTTGTAGCTGAATAATTGGGTTAAAAAAACAAAAAAGGAGTGGGGGGTGGGTCATTAAGGCATCGGAACTTAAAACAAGTACAGCACTGAGTGTGTATTATTAATTTCCCT
Source organism: Hoplias malabaricus (assembly GCF_029633855.1). Taxonomy (NCBI): domain Eukaryota; kingdom Metazoa; phylum Chordata; class Actinopteri; order Characiformes; family Erythrinidae; genus Hoplias; species Hoplias malabaricus. The sequence goes on along the minus strand of NC_089814.1, from coordinate 37,526,389 downwards.
TTATAATATAATAGAATAATAATAATAATAATTAAGAAAATAATAGAAAAAAAGATTTCAATCCGCGTTTTTTCTTTGCGTCTGTCTCAGACGTTAAAATAAATTAAAAACACTAACTTTAAGCACTATTTTTCCTTATTTACCCCCTGGGGTTAGTGACTCTGGAGCAGCCCAGATTCCTCCACTGTCCTCCACTGACAGACAGAAACTCCTGAAAATTTACGAGGTTTAATAAAACACTGTTCTGCTTCAGTATCTGCTCCCGTCCGCAGCCCCGCACTTCCTCACGTGGATGAATTATTAACAGAGACGGAAATTTGCTGAACATTTATAACTGGGATGTTTCACGTGGATTCAGCAGAAGCCTGTGGTAACCGCCGCTGTCCGTCAACACACGGAGTAAGAGGAAGACAACGGCGACTGATTAGAGATGAAACGTCAGTCCGAAGATGAAAGAGATCACTGAGCTTTTTAAAAGTGGATGAACTGAAGCCGCTGCGGTTGAAGCGACTGGGCCCTGACTTCACACGCGGTTGAGGCTTGCGTCGACTGGGACGTATCCCCGCTGACGTGTTGTAGGTTTAACACTTTCACTCGCATGATGTTCTAACCACAGTGGCCGTTCTCAGTGGGTGCTGCAAATAAATGAAGCACATCAAATAGTGATTTCCCCCAAACACAATCAGTGTCAGGCTGTGGTTAGGTGTAGACCAGGTAACAGCAGCTTCCTCATTTCAGGAGCGTGCTGTTAGAACAATGCTTGACCTGCACAGTTAAAGAAATCAGAAACCACAGAAAGATGGAATACAAATGCTCATCGTAGTTTTAATTAAAAACGCATTCTGTATCAATAAAATAGGCCATTCTCTTTCAGCGTAGCAGACATCGCGATGCTGTTTAAAAACACAGAAAGAAACCGCAAGAAACGTCCTCCTACATTCAGAGGGAACCCGCACTGGCCACGTGTGATTGGCTGTCTTTCAGGCCGCGTCCATTTCTCCGTCTATATTCATCTCCGTAGCGGTGCAGCCCTCCCCTCTCCCTCCTACATCTCTAAACATCCCTTCGTTCTGCACTTTCCCTGCGCATGATTACACCGCTTTCTAAATGTCACACGTCTGCACGGTGCCATGGCAACCTCCCGGCGCTGACTAAACTCTTCACGGGGAGCCGAAGCGGTAGAGCCACGCTGACATCTACTCTCGCTTCTGGTCTCAGGAAAACAGCGAGAGTGACCGACGAAAACGGAACATAAAGGTAGACGGTGGGCAGCCGCATTCGTGACGTTCCCCTGCTGTAAAAACACCAGCCAAAAGCTAGGCCAAACTGCTGATTTATTACACATATAAAAAACAGAATTCCCCCTCTGCACTACGGCATTAAACATCCCACTCGCTGCAGGACGGTTCTGAGTGCAAGTAAAAACTGATGTAATGAACGTACACTGGACCTAAAAGAACAAACAAACAAAAGGAAACAGCATCCTGATTGGACCAAAGATGTGAGGAGGAAACAAAAGCGGATACATTGTAGTTATGACATTTTCCCTTACGTCGTAAATTCCCTCGTTTTTTTTTTGTTTTGTTTATTTTTTGGTTTTCAGTTAAAATTGAATTTAAAAAAAACACAGATACAAAGTCATTCTTCACGTGTTTAAAAGCCGAGGTGTGGCTGCAGGTCTTGGTAGATTGCTCCTGATGCTTCTCCAGCTTTAGAAGTGCCAGTATGTCTGAGGTTTGAGTCTGCCTTGCAGACATATACTCCTCTCGCAAGAGAAGGAGCGGAAGAGTAAACCGCTCCATGACCTTAGAGGCGCTGTAAAATCTTCTGTTGTTGTTTTTTTTTTCACTCTTCTCGTTCCCATGCTCCCGAGAGCACAATTTCTCTCTCTGGGTGTGAGCTCCACACGTTCTAGATGCTAGAGGTGGTGTGGTCCATGTGGAGTGCGGTTGAGAGCTAAACCACTTCAAGATCTACTCCCACGACAGGCTCCAAAATCTTGCTGTCTGTGTCCAATAGCCACCCCCTGTACTGGACCTTCATCCACACTCACCCTTCATTTTTTCCACCCTACACTGCTAGTTTTCCACAGGCGTCGGGTTCTGCTGTGGGGGTGGAGTCCCTGGTGGTTGGCTGACGATCACCTGTACCACATAGTCTCTGGAGATCTTCAGCTCCTCCAGCTTCATCTTATCTGTGAGTGGGCGTCCTGAGAAGAACCAGCGCTGGCTCCCTGCCGCCACTCCCTCCTGGGCCTGCAGTCGCCTCTTCATGTGCAGAACGCTGTCGCTGGTACGGACGGCCAGCCGCAGATCTCGGCCCGTGGAGAGGCGCAGTCGCAGCTGGCACTCCTGGCCTTCGCTCGCCGGAGCCTCGGGCACCTCCAGCGTCTCCAGCTCGCTCTTCTCTTCGATCATGTTGACGGGAGGGGATAGGCAGTAAACGGGAAGCTGGTAGCGGTTGCCCAGCTCATCGTAGCACTCGGTCAGAGCGCCTGTACGGGAAGAAATGGAGACAGGAACATAGTCATTGTCTTTTCATTTTGAGAATGAATTTTAGCTTATCAAAGATAGCATCATATATACAGTTCAGTTCAGGGTTGCGGTGGGTCCGGAGCCTACCCGGAATCACTGGGCGCAAAGCAGGAACACACCCTGGAGGGGGTGCCAGTCCTTCACAGGGCGACACACACACACCTACGGACACTTTTGAGTCTCCAATCCACCTACCAACGTGTGTTTTTTGAGTGTGGGAGGAAACCGGAGCACCCGGAGGAAACCCACGCAGACACAGGGAGAACACACCACACTCCTCACAGACAGTCACCTGGAGGAAACCCACGCAGACACAGAGAGAACACACCACACTCCTCACAGACAGTCACCCGGAGGAAACCCACGCAGACACAGGGAGAACACACCACACTCCTCACAGACAGTCACCCGGAGGAAACCCACGCAGACACAGAGAGAACACACCACACTCCTCACAGACAGCCACCCGGAGGAAACCCACACAGACACAGAGAGAACACACCACACTCCTCACAGACAGTCACCCGGAGGAAACCCACGCAGACACAGGGAGAACACACCACACTCCTCACAAACAGTCACCCGGAGAAAACCCACGCAGACACAAATAAATAAACTATATAATACCATTCAGCTCCACTTGTTTTGAATTGTGCATTTTTTAAAGGAGAACATTTAAGGAAAAAGGAATAGAAAAGCAAATCTTATCCTGTGAGGCACATCCACAGAGACAATGACACAGCACACAATAGTGAGAGGAAGCAAAGCCTGGGAACCTACACTGAGGTAGGCGATGAGGAATCGAGAAGCCCCCCTCTAACAATGACTTGACCTTGAACATAGTTTCTGCTCTGTGGAAGTATGACATAAGATTAAAACTGCACAGGAAGAACTGGTAAATAGTTTCTGTTGAGATTTCAAAACCGATGATAAAACAAAACATATTCGTTTGCAAATGAGAGGAAACTTCACTACGGCCTGGATTTTTTTATAATCCATGACAGAAGCAACTGCTTATTGACATCTCCAAATACTCAAACATCCTCAGTCAGGGTTAGGGCCATGGTACAGTAAATGTTCGATGGAGAGGTAAGTTTAGGGTCAAACGTTGAAGTAGTTAAAGGTAAATAAAAAGAGAAGAGTGTCCAGAAAGCTGCAAGTCACAACCAGCTCGGTTTCACTAGTGGTGTCATGAGAATCTATTTCCTCGTGCTGCTAAAGTACTTTCACTGAAAGCACAGTGAAAACACGCTCAAATGTCCAGCACCGGGACAAGAGGTCAAGCATTCCTGGCTTCTCATTGCCACCTACTCCACAGTAGTTCTCTTTTCCAAATGAACGCATGAAGAAACTCCCTTTAAAAAAAACACAAGTTCATCATGAAGTCCCACGTGGAAGGGGACAAACGGCAAAACAAAAGGGAAAAATAATGTGAGCCAGCGGCCGGCCTCTTCTGATACGAGGATATCCAGGGCGTTATTCTGGCGCTAAGACGGAGGGCAAACAGAAACACGAGCGTAAGACGCCGACTGACACACGACTCCAAAGGTGATGCCTGTGTGTCCAAAGATGGCAGTAACACACTTGTGATTTGCAGCTTTCATCTTACAGATGGGTGCCTGACAAACTCTGTCAGGAAGATGCCACGCCGACGTCAGTCACTTTGCTTGGAGCTGTCTTCCATTTCATAGTCTGTGGCTATTTTATTCGGCAACTACACAGACAAACAGGACTTTCATTCATTATTCAGTCTCGTTGCCCAAGCTGTTTAAAACAAACCTATCCATGCAGTCTGCCTTTCTAAAGAGCTTAGTGAATTTTAGCATGGTACTCTAATATGACATCACTCAGAAACCTGGCGATATTCTGCTCCCAGATATGCCATGATCAAGTCTGAGTGGCAGTGCTGAAAAGCGGAGGTGTCTAGGAACCACAGCAACTCAGCCACAAAGTGGCAGAACAGGTAAACTTACAGAGCAGAGTCACAGAAGTCAACATCGCTCTTTGAAATCTTTTTTTTTCTCTTTTGTCAGAGTCAATAAAGGTTTAAAAGAGTGAACAAATAACAGATTGTTGTGTTGCATTTTTAAAAAAACGTCCAATTTTTTCCATAAATGGGGTTTTTCTCAGAGAGAGTGAGAGTTGTTAGACTGAAGCTGTTGGACAATGTGTAATAAACAATCTGAACTATTCAAGAAGAAAAGACCCACTGTTTGAACATTTTGAACATTCCCTGTGGTTTGAAAGCTTTTGTTTTGACTTCAAAGTAGGAAAAACTCATCCAGATGTAGAACAAAAGCATAAAAGACCTCTCGTCAGATTAGTTCACGTTCTCCTGCTGGTCTGAGGTGTAAATCCCGTGGTCCAATTTTAAAACATTTCTAAATGACCATCCTGGCACAAACATGAACTCTGGGACTTTAGTTGAAACTGGAACAAAGGAGTTTTTCTAGCATTTAAGGCCATTTTTGCATTGTTTTTGTTTTCTGATTATCTTTTTTAGTGATGTGCATCAACTTTCCACCACTTCTCCACCTTCCTGAGGCGCCTTTATTCCTCTTTTTAACGTCCTGCCCATGCCATGTGCTTTTGATTATTCTAGACCCGGCCTGATCAAATATGCAGGCCCAGACTGAGTAGGACATTGGACCAGATTTCTACTCACTCTCACAATCTCAAGTGAAAAAAAGCTGAAACCCCAAATTTCGTATAAGCTCCATCCAAGGTGTCTTGGTTCTACCTCAACAAAAGACTGAGGGAATGTTTTGTAAATTGCTTTTTATATAAACAGATGTATAATTCAGGTTTAAAGCCTGGAAGGAGGGATGGAAAGAATGGAGTGAGGTTTGCTGTTGTGGGCTTGTTTTTTTAAAGGATGTATAGCTTCAGTGCAGCAATGGACAATGGCACTGTGCATGACTGACAGAACTTAACTTAACTGTTTGATAAAATTGCCAAAAAAAGGACATATTTGTGTCCTGTGAATGTGATCATAACATCCTTAGATCTGCATGAAAAGCTCATTACAGGATGTTCTTGGTATTCGAAAATCCCCCCCCCCTCAGTTTTTGGGGAAAACTGACCTCTGTTTATAGAGAAGCATGCTATAGGGCCATTATTGTTTATAAGCATCAGTGAAACCTTCTCGTATTCAGGTCACCCACACCGCTGGCACCGATACACCCTCGTAACATGACACATGTTGGCCTTTGCACCTTTGTCTGATAAGAGTTCAGACGATCCGTTTAGTCTCGATGTATGTTGTTTTTTTATCAGGAGACAAGTTGAAACATGGACTTATCTGACCACAGCACAGGTCTCCATTTGAGACGCTCTGAATCTTCCCACAATATTATGTGTGGAAGAGGGTGAAAATCGTTGCAGTCTAGGGTTGAGAAACTTTCTTTTTAACTCTTTGACAATTCACTCACGTAAGTTGGGCCTCAACCAATTATTCATTAATTATCTGTAACCCTTATCCAATTCAGGTTCATGGTGGGTCCAGAGCCTACCTGCAATCATTGGGCGCAAGGCGGGAACACACCCTGGAGGGGGCGCCAGTCCTTCACAGAGCGACACACACACACACATTCACTCACACCTACGGACACTTTTGAATCGCCAATCCACCTACCAACGTGTGTTTTTGGACTGTGGGAGGAAACCGGAGCACCCGGAGGAAACCCACGCAGACACAGAGAGAACACACCACACTCCTCACAGACAGTCACCCGGAGGAAACCCACGCAGACACAGGGAGAACACACCACACTCATCACAGACAGTCACCCGGAGGAAACCCACGCAGACACAGAGAGAACACACCACACTCCTCACAGACAGTCACCCGGAGGAAACCCACGCAGACACAGAGAGAACACACCACACTCCTCACAGACAGTCACCCGGAGGAAACCCACGCAGACACAGGGAGAACACACCACACTCCTCACAGACAGTCACCTGGAGGAAACCCACGCAGACACAGAGAGAACACACCACACTCCACACAGACAGTCACCTGGAGCAGGAATCGAACCCACAACCTCCAGGCCCCTGGAGCTGTGTGACTGCGACACCTACCTGCTGCACCACTGTGATGCCCCCAACCAATTATTGAGTGTTTCAAAATGGTCTAAATTGCTGATTCTAATAATCTTTTCATTTTAAAGAAAATACAATCAAATTATTTATGAAACAGCGTTGAAAATCATTTCCCCGTAAACCTGTCAATTAAATAAATGTGTTAAAATGTCTGTGTGGGTTTCCTCCGGGTGACTGTCTGTGAGGAGTGTGGTGTGTTCTCCCTGTGACTGCGTGGGTTTCCTCCGGGTGACTGTCTGTGAGGAGTGTGGTGTGTTCTTCCTGTGACTGCGTGGGTTTCCTCCGGGTGACTGTCTGTGAGGAGTGTGGTGTGTTCTCCCTGTGTCTGCGTGGGTTTCCTCCGGGTGACTGTCTGTGAGGAGTGTGGTGTGTTCTCCCTGTGTCTGCGTGGGTTTCCTCCGGGTGACTGTCTGTGAGGAGTGTGGTGTTTTCTCCCTGTGTCTGCGTGGGTTTCCTCCGGGTGACTGTCTGTGAGGAGTGTGGTGTGTTCTCCCTGTGTCTGCGTGGGTTTTCTCTGGGTGACTGTCTGTGAGGAGTGTGGTGTGTTCTCCCTGTGTCTGCGTGGGTTTCCTCCAGGTGACTGTGAGGAGTGTGGTGTGTTCTTTCTGTGTCTGCGTGGGTTTCCTCCCATGCTCCAAAAACACACATTGGTAGGTGGATTGGAGACTCAAAAGTGTCCGTAGGTGTGAGTGAATGTGTGAGTGTGTGTCACCCTGTGAAGGACTGGCGGCCCCTGCAGTGTGTTCCCACCTCACGGCAAGTGATTCCGGGTAGGCTCCGGACGTGAATGTTATCATCGGATAAAAACAGCTACAGCTTAGAGATGATAACAGTGAAGCATGTTTATGATGCACATTATTGTTTACATAATTTTGGATTGTAACTGAAAATGCCATGCTCTGTGCTGTAATATTTTTGTAGTAGATTAGTTAAGAGATTTTGAGGTCTGTAAATGTTTGTGGCCATTTGCTGTTACTTCTCTTCTCCAGCCAATATATTACAAATTATAGACTAACACATAACGTTGTACCAGAGGGGTCAGAACAACAACAAACGCAATGCCACGCCATTTTCTCTCACTCAGCCAGAGACTCTTTTCTGGCTCCCGTTCAGTTCCCAGCACAGAGGGGAATGAATAAGACCAGATGGCTATGAACAATCACCACATCAAAGCCTGGAAAGGCCTGCAGACAAGCTGGCTACATCACATGTGGGTACTGAGAGACTCTTTGAGGTGTCTTTTAGATTCTCTCCAACTCAAAATCGCTCTTGAAAGGCCCACAAATGACAAAAAAACGGGTTGGCAAAGCAGTGTCTTGCGTTGTAGAATGAGGCTATTGAGGATAGAATGAGAGTGACAACCCCACAGCATCTTCAGTAGGCAGCTCACATTTGAGAAGCCCTATTTCCTGTAGTTGTGAGGGCACTCGATTTGTCTCTAATGGAAGTACTCTAGCCCCCAAATCAACACCCAATGCATTTTAACGCTCGCTGTGTGGCAAAGCCAAAGCGTTTAAAAAGCCGGATCACAAACAGCCTCAAGGTCATCGACAGCAGGTTGTAGCCGTTTTCTCCAGCTCATGTTCCTCAGTGGCCAAAAATACGAACAGACAGCTGGAGGGCTTCATGACCCCACCTTCGTAGGAGTGCGGGGGGTAAACCCCATAGTTTGACCTTTCAGCTGGGTGAGTCTCGGCGTGCTGCCTTTCACTGCGATAAATAAGGCTGCATTGCTCTTCTGAGAAAGACATGAGCCACGTTATTAACCCAAAGGCCTGAAGGTGAAAAGCCAGAGCCCCCGCAGTGAGGCGGTTGGGGGGGGGGTTTGGTTTGTGGGGCGCCCCCACCCCCCACCGACCCCACCATCCCTTCCTTTAACTTTAGCTGTTTGAGCGAAATGGGTCTCATTGCTGACGAGACCCCTGACGTTCGCTATGACTCCGCTGTGCTGCTTTCCCTCCAAAGGTCGGTTTGAGGTTTACAGTGGGATTAAGGTCAAAACAGGCCAGAGATAGAAGGCGCTGCTGAAATTTCTGTGAACAACTCAATGACCACAAACCTACTTTCTCTAAGCACGCTCACGTGCTTCCCCTACTGCATCAAAATCACGCCAACTGTTCTTATTCGTAAACAGCATCAGACGCCCAAGGTGTTCTCCAGACTGTGTTCTTCTAAAACGGTCGTTAGTACCCTTCCAGTTACACGGCATTTGCCGTAAATAAAATCTTTTTAAAGCCGTCATTGGCATTTTCAGACATCTTCCACATTTGCAAACGTTGTGTGTGTGTGATGGACTCCTGAAACATACGTTAAATGTTTTCTTTCTCCCTAAAAGGTATACTTTATTAGCAAAATGTACATTGTATTTTATAAATAACCAAAATTTCTTCTGAAATCAAGGCCATTAAAAGGCCATTTACCAGCTTCGGCTGCAGTAACAGCAGCTTCTCTTCTGGGAAGACTTACACTACACGTTTGAACATTGCTGTGAGAACCGAAAGCCGTTTATTCAATCACTAAACACCCCTCCAATACATGGGTTCATCCCATCACTCTATCGCTCCAGAGCTTAGTTCCCCACACCCTTGGTACAGAGCATGGTGACCTTAGGCTGAAGTGCGTTTCGCAACAAGCTCTTTATGAATGTCCTCAGAGCACCGGTAGGGAACTTGGCAGCGATTACACGTCCGTCTCTATACCTGTGTCCGCAGGGTCACTCAATAAGAGGATTAAAACCTGAAGCAAATGTCTACGATGGGACAAACGTATAAACTAACAGCGGAATTCCGGAGGAATTTATTGCTCAGTGAAACGCTGCCCAGATCCAGAGCTATGTTTAATTCAACAGGGATCTATGAAAATAAAAATATTTCAGACCATCTGCCATTTCTTCCATGAGGTTCGTGGTTCCCACACAGTGTCATCGCTGCTGCACGTCAGTACCTTTCTCGCTTGAAAAGTGTGGAATATTTTAAAGTTTTCATCTCAGTTTTGTTACAAAGACAAACACAGGGAACATCCATATTTTTACAAGTGGCAGAGCATTTTTTCTCTTCTCTTCAGCTGCTTTTCTCACTCAACCAGGTCATCACAGCACCCAGTGGTTTCTTTCTTTTAAAGATACCGAGTCCTGCTTTTCTTTAAACATCCTAATTGCTTTAGCTCTTCATTCATTAGACGCTTGCGGAGGCTGCATGTATGTTTTCAGGCTGCTCACTTCAAAGAAAAACCCCAAAGACAAGAGCATAATCCAAGAATACGCACTCACAAATCTATTATGTGAACTCCTTCCACGCAACTACAGGCATCGAGCCAATTATCTTCAATCCACAGAGCTTGCATTTACTGGGAAAGTTCATTTTCACTTCAACAGGCCAGTGTACTGCTGTGAGGTCTGAGAAATGAGAACTGTACTAAAGATAACACGACTGACACTAGACCAACCAAAGGAACAAAAACCTAAACAAAAAAGCCACCCACGGCCTGGAGTCTAATGGCGTTTTTCCACTGCATGGAAACCCACACGACTCGACTCGACTCAACTCGTCAAACGCCACGAAACGCAGAGCTCCAGCACCAAGTCGCCGCTCGTAAAATCTCTGAAGTTACGGCAGCTTTCACTTTTGTTTTTATCCGACCCACAACCGCAGCTTGTAACATTTAGGAGAGGATCAAACGCTCCTTGGGTCGGTGTCTGATGAAAATCTCCAGTGAAAGCTGAACGTGCGACAAGGAAATGGAACCGCCACGTGATTATACAACAAGTAACCAGCGCCTGACTTTACCGCCGGTGTTCCTCTGGTTCTCAACGCCTGCGGTTCCTGTCAGAGGTGGAGTTTTACAACGTCACCGCCTCCATTTCGAGGGGGGAGTGCTGTGCTAGTGGAAAAGCGACAAGCTAAAAGCAAGTTGCGCCGATCCCACGCAGTGGAAAAGCGCCATTACAGGGCAGACGTGACCGCATTAGCCAAGATGGCCGCCTGTTAGTTAATGTAACATATTTGAAAATGTGTTCATAAAGCCACTGCATGTTCAACTAAAGACGTTGTTCTGGATTCTAATCCACTTCACTGTTGAAAAAATCCAGAGAATGTTTTCTCATCGTTCGTTAGCTCTCCTGTACATTTGCGTGCTGGAAAAATGGCAGGTGTCTCTAAAGGTTTTTCAAAATGGCTCCGCCACTGGGCTGAGTGACCACCAAACAACGGCATCTGGAGGCATTCGGATGGTGGAGAGACCTCAGAGCGCTGAAAAGCATGAAAAGAGATGAGGACATTGCTCTATTTCTGAGTAATTAGGGTCCTAGCATGTGGTGCAGGGACCCTATTGTAATATTTACGTTACATAATCTGGAGCTTACTCCGAACTCAGGAGAGCGCCACCTGCATGAAAGTAAATCCAGGCTGAAAGTGTTGCAAAATTAACAGCTCGAGTTACAAATGAGTTTCTGTGGTGATTCAAACTATGAATAAGTTACACTTCAACCACAAACGAGCTACAGTCAGCTTCTTACTCAAACATGCCCTTCCACCTTAAAAGATGCAGAACTGCTCAATTACCACAAGATTAACCCATGGTTATGACTCCGGGCATTACAACACTAAAGAGAATATTTTGGGAATGTAGCTGTGACTACGCTTTTCAAAGCCATTCCATTTTACAATCAACTGCCAAATAAGTAACAATTTAACTCACTTTTTTGTTCATTTTGACTTTGAACCATGAAAACCAAGACCTAAAGTGGTCAAACCGACTGATTTCCAGCAACTAAGTAGGTTCCAACTGAAAACACACACAGCTCAATCTCAAATAAACAAACATTACTCATCACTGCCATCTAAAGGTGTTATAGCACCAACAGCTACTTTGATATGTTTCTACAAAGGTTTCAAAGCATTTGCCTCAAAATTAATAAATGAAAATGCACCCAATTCACATTCTGTTACTGAAGCAAACACTTACAAATATCTGCTAAATGATGAGGCTGCGGTGTAATAGCTGTGACGGCCTGGTTGTCACAGACGGCTAAAAAGAACGTACCGTTCGGTCGCCATGGGCGATCTCTTGGAAATGAAAAATAAAACACATTATTGCTCCTTAAGGAAAGCTTCCTGGTTTCTCAGGTTATAAAACACTGTGAGCAATCAATCAGCGAAGACCTTTTCAGTTTACCGTTGTGTGAAATCAACTCGGCTCTCTTCAGAAACCAAACCAAATCAAGAAATTAGACACATTCAAGCTTCATCTCGGAAAGTTCAGCGTGAGCACGAAATGTAACTGAACGATGGAGATGAGGGGGACGTCAGGCGTCAGTGGCCTGATTATAGCTGTTTTAATTAGCGAGCAGCTCTCAGAGTGAGACTTTACTGTGAGCAGGAACAGATGAGAACGAGTGTCCGTCGCGTCTAAAAGAACCTAGTGTTTCAACAGTTATTTAAAATGTGCACGTCCTCAGAAACGCGTGACAAACCCGACCTTGTTGCAGCATGTGAACAGCGCGACTTGCTTTTCTCTGTGCGTCTTACTGAAGTATATTTTGCTGTGAGTCATTCTTGCCCCCCCTCAAGTATGTGTTTATTCATAGACTGACGTGGCTGGAGCTACAAATCTGAGGCTCGTCTGATCTGATGCTGGAGAGGAGGCGTCTCGTTGCTTTAACTCAGCAGTCATCCATTAAGGAAGTCGACGTGCTGCAAGACAAACACCAGCTGGGGCCATCGCTGTTTTCTGAGTGTTCAATAAAAGGTCCTGATGCCAGCACGGCTACAGGAGGTGTGCACAGGTAAACTCTGGGTGATAACCACAGTGAGGAGCGGTTACATACAACAATGACTGTCAGACACGGCACCCTCTGTTGGGGAAGTCTCGCTGGTGAATGAATAAGGCACAAACAAATCAGAACGAAGCCTAAATTTACAGTGGTCTTTCATCAGTGTTATATTTCAGCTACCTATAACCTCCATTAATATTTTAAAACATTTAAAAAAGCAGTGATGGAAGAGCACTGGGGATTGAACATTGGGGATAGTGTAAATAAAAAGAAAATGTAACGATGTGCAAATGATTTCAACCCTATATTTCACTGAAAATACAACAAAGGCTACATTTCAAATGTTAAATGTTCAAATGTAAATGTATAAAACGTTGGAACGGGGAACGTGTGACTGGAGGAGTAGCGCAATGCTACAGAAGTCTACATTAGTTTAACTGGCAGTACGTCAGTGACATGGGTTTAAAAAGAAAGACTGTGGTGTAAGAACCAAAACAATTCGAGAATAACATTCCTCAACTTTAAATAGTAAACAACCTGGTGATGTTTCTTCATTTCCACCTGGATCCCTGTGATCTTCAGTTCCCGAATGTTTACAGAGTGTTGTTAAAAGAAGCCTTACTCCTTCACGACTTTTGTAAAGTATTGCAGGCTTCAAACTCAAAATGGGCAAATAAAATATTTAATAGAAATACACACACACATATACACACACACACACATATACACACACACACACACACACACATATATATACACACACACACACATACACACACACACACATACACACACACATATATATACACACACACACACATACACACACACACACACAGACACACACACACACACACACACATACACAGACACACACACACACATATACACACACACACATATATACACACACATACACATATATACACACACACACACATACACACATACACACACACACACATTAATACACACACACACACACACACTTGCACATCACTGCGTTCTTTTTATTTACACTTTGCTAGTGTCCCAACTTTTCCAGAAGTGAGGTTTGTACATCTCTGTGTGCTACGTTTCCATGGGTGTATAGGTGTGAGTGTGTGAGTGAATGTGTGAGAGTGTGAAGGACTGGCGCCCCCTCCAGGGTGTGTTCCTGCCTTGCGCTCAGTGATTACGGGTAGGCTCCGGTGCCCCCGCGCCCCTGAACTGGATAAGGTTTACAGACAATGGATGAATGAACTAGCAGTCATTTTCTCCAATGATTATCTTTTGCATTATGAAACAGGAATTATACTGACACCTAGAGGCCGAGATATGTCAGGGATTCTACACCAAACATGGCCACCCCCATTTGGGGGACTTGCTCTATGGAGTATAAACTGGCTCGTTCAGGGACTGCAAATCAATTTGATTCATATATAAATAAATATCGTTTACTACTTTCTGTGGTAAAATGACTAACTTCAAGCCTATAAACATGATGTTAATTCACATATCTGTATAAAATAATGATATAAATATGTTTTATGAAGGAAATACCATGAGGAAGAGTAATGCTGGCCCCGTCGATAATGGCTTGAGCGAGCTCATGATCATTGCTCTCGAAAGCCTGGGCAGCAGCCTTGAGCGCATCCCAGATTTCCTTACGACCCTCAAAGGCAGGCGCCGTGTCCCAGAATTCATCGCGCTTGCTCCGCAGCTGGCCGTCAGTCATTGGGTAGTCACTCTTCCATTTGGGCTTCTCTCTCTTGAGGGGCTGGTTACGCCCCAGTGCCACTACAGGACGGACAACAAAGGATAGAGTTATTGGAAACATGAAAAGGTTTAGCTACATTTCAAAAGCTGTGTGTGATTTAAACAATGTCTCAGTCGTTATTTCAAAAACATTAACATTGACAAAGCCCAGAGGTTTTTGTTTGATGGTGATGTCGTGTTGCTTTTCAGTTTTTGTGGCTTTTTGTTGTTCATATCGATATCGGAATTATATGTTATTGACCAAAATTAATATACATTATGATATAAAATCTCCACAAATCAAGTGTTCACTTATTTTAATTGCTTTGTGCAAACCATTGGTGCTGTTCCACCGCTTAGGTCCAGATTTACACAAGTCGACTCGACACGGCTCAGCTCCAGCTCTGTGAAAGTGTCAAACAAATAAACACAGTGGAGTTTGAGTTCCTAACTTGTGTTTATTGATAGTCAGAAAACATGTTATTTCTTACTAATTGAAGGAATAAGGTTTAAAAGACCGTTGGTCCCCCCCCCTCAACGGTGTTGGGAAACTCTAATAGGCGTCTTGCCTTTGACGTAGATGGTGGACAACACTCTAGAAGCTGCACTTAATTTAATGCAAAATGAGGAAAAGGTGTGTTGTTTTTGGCTGCAATCATTCAATGTACAGTGGGACATCTGTGAACAAATGGCCCAAAGATCCCAAAATATCCAGAAAATGGACTAAATTTGTCCACTTTAAACGGGCACTTTGGAAAGGACCCTCCGCTCACTCCGTTATCTGTAGCTCATTTCACTGGCGCTTTTCCAACAATATGGGCATGTAAGGACACCAACGAAAGGTGTTCAAGAGCCTCTGTAACATGGAGGTAAACAGGGTAAGGACACTCACTTCGCCTGTTTTAGTTGGTGTTAGTTAACGTTAGCTTGACTCGCTAAACTCGGTGGCTCAGATTATACTCGGCTACGTAGCTGCATTACGGAGGTTTATAGTGTCGGATGAATTCGAGTTCGACTTCGATCACATTTACAAGAATAACGGTACCTCTACATTTGAGTTTAGCTTATTGCTAGGCTATTGTCATGAATAATGTTGGTTATTTAGCTAGATACTGTCATAACAGTCAGTCATAACGGTGTTTTACCGCGGCGTTGTTACGAGCTGCTGCTGTGAGTCCAGTGAGACGAGCTATAGAACAACGGAGCTGTAAGAATGCAACACTTCAGTGAAAGAACGCAGTAAACGTAGTGTGTTGTTGTTGCTGTTTTTTTATTTAATCAAGAGCAGCTGGGAATGGATGTATGGAGAAGCAGTAGTAACTTCCTCGCTCTTTCTGCTGCTGCCCTTTTCTTCATTTCTTTTTGCCAGAACTCTTCAAGCCTCCCAGGTCTTTTGGGACATTC
Organism: Hoplias malabaricus; assembly: GCF_029633855.1. Classification (NCBI taxonomy): domain Eukaryota; kingdom Metazoa; phylum Chordata; class Actinopteri; order Characiformes; family Erythrinidae; genus Hoplias; species Hoplias malabaricus. The sequence goes on along the minus strand of NC_089814.1, from coordinate 37,510,840 downwards.
CAGAAAGAGGCACTTCCCTCAGGAAATTTATTTGCTACAGTGGGAAAAAAATGCATAGCCATCGCATTAGAGGCATCCATCAGAGCACAAAGCTACAAGCCTGAACAAGTCCTGACCCTTCTCTCTGATCGAGCTCTGAAGAGCGCTGGCTGAATCACACAGAGACTTGAGTCCAGGCAATTACATCAGCGGGCCGCCAGAGCCGCCTCTGTGAGAGAGCGGTTTACTAGGGGAAAACATCTGGCTGCCATTATCCTCAACCTTACGCTCCAGAACACAGTGTAACAATGGAGATGCAAATAGGGCAGGGCTTGGTTAAGAACAACAGCTGTATTTCCCTCATTCGTACAGCGCTGGACAAGATGGCGGCTCTGTCACAGATTAGACTTTCTACCCAAACAAATATTGCGATAATCGTGATGTTCTAATTTATTTGCGTAATGACCATTTTTTGAGCTTCTGCGCTTCGGCCGGGATATTCCCCGAATAAACTCGGGGAGTGGGGTGGTGTATATTGTTGTCATTAACAAAGTCTGCTTACGATCCCTGCTTTAATATCCCTCTCTCCAGGCTGTGCGGCTTCGCTTGCTACCTACGCTCGCTAACCTGCTAACTAGCTCGCTAACTAAGGGCACAGAGTATACACTACTTAACCAGTTTGAGTGGAGGTGCTCTAATTTCAGGCACAAAGCTGACAAAATTAACTGTGGTGTCAGTCACCCGGAGGAAACCCACGCAGACACAGGGAGAACACACCACACTCCTCACAGACAGACACCCGGAGGAAACCCACGCAGACACGGAGAGAACACACCACACTCCTCACAGACAGTCACCCGGAGGAAACCCACGCAGACACAGAGAGAACACACCACACTCCTCACTGACAGACACCCGGAGGAAACCCACGCAGACACAGAGAGAACACACCACACTCCTCACAGACAGACACCCGGAGGAAACCCACGCAGACACAGAGAGAACACACCACACTCCTCACAGACAGTCACCCGGAGGAAACCCACACAGACACTGGGAGAACACACCACTCTGGACTGTGGAGCTGTGACACAGACACTACCTGCTGCTCCACCGTGCCGCCCTGTATTAAATATATTTCATTTAATATAATGACAATTAATGCAACATTTATTTTTTTGCAATAGTCTGTTCTTGACATTAATAAGTTTTTTCCAGTGTTTTGTTCGTATTGCCAAGAATATCATTACCACCAAAATACCCTGAAATATCGAGATATTATTTTAGGGCCATATCACCCACCCCTATTGTGTAGCTTCAACATTAATGTTTTTCTATGGAATAATTACATCAAAATAAATAAATAGGGTTTTGCCCCAGCAGGAGGTCTAGGAGAGACCTGGGAATCACACATATGCAAAACAACTGTGTTTCATTAAACATTGTGTCAGCGTTACATCATGTGAACAACGTCTATGGTTTCTGACTTTCCAGAAAACAATGTACCACTGCATTAATGAAGTCTTCCCTTTGAAGATCTCTGAACTGAAATAACATGCTTCAAATAGAAATGATGCATGAATCGTGGTTTGAATGTTATTACTGGAAGATGAAACACAAAGCCCAAAGGTACAACATCAGTTTGGAGGGTCCTTCTTTGTCAAAGCCTCTCATGAGTAGGTTGAACACCACAATATCAGTTCCCCTAAAGAGCCACCGCAGAGGCCCGAAATAGTGCTACCCCCGTTACAGAAAAGTCATTTTGAGCCAACCTCCACCAGCGGACGGAGTTTAACTGAAGCCAGTGGCCATCAATAATTCAGCCACTACCAATGACTCAGAACAGCACTTTTTTCCCCACATGACCCAGAAAATATCGCCACAGACAGACAGAGGGGGACGGAGAAAATCATCACGTAGACTCTCCCTTGAAAAGGTTCACCTCAACCAACCGAGGTCAAAACAATCCACTTCCTGCGCCACCGTCACGACTGGAAATGCTCAGGGATACACACTTCCTGCTGAAGGAGACGCACGCATTGACACAGTCCCCTCTCCTCCTTTGGATAACGGCCCCATCCTGGTAAAGTCACGTAGCTGGCAGTGGTTGGCAAGGCACCAGCTTGTTTAGATTGCGTTTGACTGGGTGAAGGTCATCACCGTGAGCTGACGCAGACGGAAACGTGTGGCATGCCCTCTCCTATTGTGCCCTCTTGTGTCAGTGTGATATCCAATAGTCAATTAAATGACCTTCACTGAAGAACAGCACGTCAACTGATCAGAAATGCTGGCTTTGACTGACTTCCTTTACTAGATTTGCTCAGAATCCAACTTTCAAATGCAATTCCATTGTCAAATTTATTAAAGCATCTTGTATCAATAGGCCTTGAATAGCCTGTATCGATCAGCTCCAAGACAGACTGTTGTTTCCATGGTGATCTCCTCGTTCCGGGCTTTATGAGGAGGTACAATGAAACATCAACGTCATCTTTATGCAGAAGGTCTTTCCTCGGTGAACAGAACCCGGTCCAAACCTCAGAACTAGAAAAGCCGATCTAGAACTGGACTTGTCGACACGGAGGAATCTGTTCTGAGATCTTTGCTAATACCAGCTCGGGTCTGCGGTGTTTCTGGTGGCTGCCTGAGCTTCTGACCACAACTTGAAAAGCAGAGCAACAGAAGGTGCCCTGGATCGACTCGTGAGTGGGCGCCGAGGACGATCGGGCCACTGCGGCGTTAAGAAATGCACTTTGCTGAACCGTAAACGGCTCCAGGGCTTATGCAACAGGACATCCCTGTTTCTCCTCAGTTCCAGCAGATTAATAATAAAACAAGATGGACACAGAGCGGTTTTCAGACTAAATCAAACGTTGTGCTCCTCTAGGAAACAGGTCGCATCAAGGTGAAGTTATTTTCACGTACACGTCAACATCTGAATCAAGTTTAGAAAGGTTAGGACTGTCCTGGATAACACCTTTATGGCTCTGGAGCTTCAGCAGTTACATTACGGCTGGTGGAGGGTGTCATTCAGGTGAAAGTAGGCTGTTTTAGGTTCATTTGTACCAAGACCTTTTATGATAATGATAATGAAAGTGGTGGCTTTCCGAGAGTGGAGCTGAGGGCTGTTTTTAACCCAGAATCAAACATTAAAATCCAAATAAAACCCCCTAAAGCTACATTACATTCTCATTACATAGATTTGGCGTACGAAGTCAGCACAACTTTAAAATCTACTATTTTTACAGAATATAGCCACGTCTCCAGCCAGAAATATGCTAATGTTATGCACAATAAGGAACAGGGATGAGGGCGGCTACTCGATTAACGCACTGTCACACAGCATGGATCAGACACATCAGAGATACTGGAGTTTTTAGAGCATCACAACTGTTCTGAGAACAGCCTAAACATATCCAGACCTTATCTTCTAGTCGTTAATAACAGATAACGGGCGAGAAGACGGACCAACCTTCACTGATCCTTCTCGCAGTTATTAGAACTGATATTATACACAGTTTGATGGTAAGTTAAAGAGTAGGACACGTTGGTAATAATACGTACGGAGGACACTAATGCGCAGGAAACCTCCCTACAGCCGCCAGAGACGTCTCTTCACTCAGTGGTTCTTCGGGTCGTTTTGTGGATTTGATCGTGGTGCTTCATTCAGCTACTGAGCTTTTAATTAAACCGTATATTTAATCACTAAACACCTCCTCCGCTTCAGAGAAAAACCTGTCAATATTTCCCCACGTCAGTTCGCATGGGGTTAATAACCTGGGGTTACTTTTACTGCTCGTTTTACAGTCAGGAGTCTTTCTGAAATGGGAGAGTGCACTCCGGGAAAATGACAGAATTAAAACTACTGAGATGCTCCGGTAATAATTACTTCACCCCCACGTCCACAGGTAAAACTAATCCCATCTGAATAGGGCTTAAGACTCATCACTGAGAACTCCAGGTGCCTCAATTCCACACGCAGTGATGAAAAAGCGCTCGTTCTCTCCTCAAGACGGTCGTGTGTGCTGTGAACTGCCCTCTCGGGGAGCGCACGCATCTCTGAGCAGCAGACAAAGTCCATGGCTGGATTAGCATCACCGGCCCGTTTCCTGTTTAGCGGATGATGCAAAGGCCGTGCGGTAAGATGGATGACTGCGCGCGTTAATCTAATTTATCTTCAAGGCGGAGTGGCATTTACGAGTGCTGCCGGAAGTGGCACTGAGCGTGAGGTCCCCAGCGGAACCAAAGACAAAAGGGCACTTTTCCATAAGAGAGGTCATTACAATGCTGAAGGCACACACTAAAGGCTCGATTGTGCATGGTCGCTGCAACCTGCCATTTGCAAACGTAAAGGCGTAGTTCACGACTGTAATCACCGTAAAAGCACTGTTTATATAATTCAGAAAATGTCTCCTCTCCGTGTGCTGCTCTGGAAACGGCTCTAATGTGTTTACGAAGCCCCAGTGTCTGTAAACGAGTAAAAAAACAAAGTGGTCCAGGGCTAGGCTTTCTCTCTCTCTCTGCTCACGGCAGAGAAACGCCATCTGGAGGTTTTTAGACAATGGAGAGACTCCAAACGCTGAAAAGCACCAACCGAGATGAGGATGTTGCTCTATTCCTGCTCCATAGGGGGGTAACACTGCTGTTATCGATCACTTAAGGTGGAATGTCTCCTAACTCAGGAGACGGCTAACTGCATTAGCGACAGTGCTACAAAACTTAACACCTCGAGTTACACATGAGTTTCTGTGGGAATTCAAACAGTGAATAAAAATTTAGACAACTACATTTCAGACCTGTACAAACAGCAGTCGTTATTCTCCCTTAAACACACCATTCCACCTTAAAAGAGCTGTGTTCCCCACAATCAGAGATGGCCCCTTTAAAGGGGTAGTTCACACTGTTTTCAACAGACTACAGTTTAAAACTGAATAAAAACATACGTACACAAAAAAACAACAATATCAAGCTGCCACCACTGTATACAATATAAGGTGTCATTTTATTACACAGTGTGAGGTACTGTGTGTCATATAAGGAATCATGCTTGATCATATTGTGGTTTGATGGTCTGAGGCAAATATGTGATGACTGGCTAATATCTACTTCTGAGGTAGTTATTGCCTCACGGCCTGGGGTCATAGGCCACAACTTTAAACCCAGTGCCCACTACAAACTCAAATATCTGTGGCCAATTATTCAGCTAACAGCATTATGTAATTGACCTCAGGGCCCACCAGATCAGATAGGGCAGTGTGTTTGTGTGTGTCTACGGGTGAGGGCATATATTATGTACAAAACTGGCAAGGACAACCACAATTTAAAATGTATTCATTCATTCATACATCCATTGTCTGTAACCCTTATCCAGTTCAGGGTCGCGGTGGGTCCAGAGCCTACCTGGAATCATTGGGCGCAAGGTGGGAATATACACCCTGGAGGGTAACACACAGGGCAACACACACTCACACATACGGACACTTCTGAGTCACCAATCCACCTACCAACGTGTGGTTTTGGACTGTGGGAGGAAACAGGAGCACCCGGAAGAAACCCACGCAGACACAGGGAGAACACACCAACTCCTCACAGACAGTCACCCGGAGGAAACCCACGCAGGGAGAACACACCACACTCCTCACAGACAGTCACCCGGAGGAAACCCACGCAGACACAGGGAGAACACACCACACTCCTCACAGACAGTCATCAGGAGGAAACCCATGCAGACACAGGGAGAACACACCACACTCCTCACAGACAGTCACCCGGAGGAAATCCACGCAGACACAGGGAGAACACACCACACTCCTCACAGACAGTCACCCGGAGGAAATCCACGCAAACACAGGGAGAACACACCACACTCCTCACAGACAGTCACCCGGAGGAAACCCACGCAGACACAGGGAGAACACACCACACTCCTCACAGTCAGTCACCCGGAGCGGGAATCGAACCCACAACCTCCAGGCCCCTGGAGCTGTGTGACGCCCAATTTAAAATTTAGTTTATAAATATTAATATTGACAAAGCAAAGAGGTTAATGTTTGAGGGTGAAGTCATGTTCTTGGAAGATTTTCGGTGGATTTTATACGGTTCAAATCGATATCAGAATTATATCGTATCGATCAAAATAAAGAAACATATCATGATATAAATTCTGGTCGTATCGTCCAGCCCTACTCTCAATGCCCGTTAACCCATACTGCCTTATTTACTTCACACACACACACACACACACATCATACTCACTACAATTTATCAATCACTGTTCGTATGTACTATTCATTTACTTAAAAAAACTACCCCTAACCCTCACTGAAACTGAAAGAAGCATTGCGTGACCAGTCTGGAGCCACAGGTAGGTGGCATCACTCCTCGGACACAGTAAGTCCAAACCTCCCTCCGTCAGTTGCTGCTGTTTGCAGAAAAAGCCTGATCACGGCGCAAGATGAAGGTGCTATGCTCCACTCCGTATTTCACCGATGACATATTGCTGACAAACAAGAAACCCAGCCCCTTTTCTGTTTCCTCCACCCAGCCACAAACTCAGTGAACCCCATCATCACTTTGGTTTCAAAAACACCAAGCGCACCCCCTGCACATGGCACTGTGAGGCATCTGTGAACCTTGCGAAATCTCTTCTGCTGTGCTTTGCGGCAGGGAGCAAGGAATGTGGCGATTTTCCTTACAGCTGACTTTACTAAGTACAAGTACTGACTTGGATTCCTCTGTGACGGTGGAAGCACCAACCAATCTGCAAAGTTTATCTAGAGATTATTCTTCAGAAAATGTAGGCAACTGAGAAACAAACTACCAACTCATTTCCTCCATAAAAAACAGAACTACTGAAACTAGTTTTGAATACACAGAGGCAGAGCCTGTCCAGACTTTCCTGGGGCTCTACGCAAAACTCTGTGAGCCAAAATGTGACTGTTTTTTGACAGTTGCACCTGACTCTCCACTAGTATTCTCCCTCCTTTTTTGGAGGGAGCTTTCAGCTTTCAGCTTTGTGTCACCTTAAATGATGCCGTAGTTTGTCCAGGTTCCTGTAACTTCTTTACTGTTTAAGGTGTAACGAAAACATCAAATACGCCCGTGTTGATATCGCGGCATCATTTAAGGTGGAACTGAAACTTTGAAGAACTCGACCTAGCACTCGGAAGTAACTATGTCATTTATTAAGGTGGAATTAAATAGTAAGGAACGTTCAGAGTGTACTGGTGTGTTTGGAGAAGTTTAAACGAGTACTAGAGAGTATAAAAACATCGGCATATGTTCAATTTTCAGCTTCAGTGTTTGGTTCGTGATACTGTGGCGCTGCAAGGCTTTTGAGGTCATGGAGAGCAGCATCATTTATTAACAATCCCACCTCATAAAGAACACTCACAGGTTTATCTGTCTCTCTTTTTCCTCTTTTCGTTTCCTGAGAGATAGTTTCACTTCATCTTCTGATGATACACTCTCAACTCTCGAGGGGGAGACGAGGGGGCCTTCGTTAATATGTGGGGTATAATGATCCCCGTGTATGGGGCGGTCCGGCGGTCGTAATGAACCATAAGCTTGACGCCAATCTTAATGACCAGCGGTACAGAAGCAGAGGGCACAGACAGACAGGAAGAACACTAATGGCCACCATTAACGGATAGTGTTCCCCATACAGTAAGCTGGTGGGTCAGTGCAATAGGAGAGCTTGTGGTTAAATACCCAATAGCCCATCTCTTGTGTAAGACTGAAAACAAACTGATGCTAACAACGCCTAAGGAGCCATTTAAGAGTATCAAAACACCTGAAAAGCATTTGACCAGGGATCTGAACGTCTAACAAAAACCCTGGTGTTCTTCCGGATTGGGAAGACATCCCAGCGAATACCAGAGCTAAGTGATCCTGGCTGTTTCTGAACGATGGGAGTGAGTGAACTTTATCGTCCCAAGATTCCTAAATGAGCACCATCTGTATTATTCTCTTAAAGGAGAAGGGTCTATATAGTGGTTACGCCTTGTTTGTGTCTGTGAGAGAGAGAAGAGAGGAAATTGTGACCACAACTACCCATAAAAACACGAACCAGGCGACTTCATCCTTCAGGTATTTAACATTGAATGGACTTCCCAGCAGGATAACGTGGCCGAAAAAGTCGAAAACTCTCAGGGAAGTATTTGGGCTGAGGGTGTGCTGACATCTGGGAACTATTGGCTCAGTCAAGCCAGTCTGTGCAGGAGAAGAGAGCAAGTGTCTCTGATAAACAATCCACACAGAGAGAGAGAGAGAGAGGCTTCGTGTTCATGCTTGACCGATACATTGTTCAGCGAATATCAAGGTTCCCAAGATATAGCAGCAGCGCTGGAAATCCCCTGATAATATGTCACGTGATGCGCCAAAATTCTTAGCCAAAGTGAAAACTGAAATTCAGGATACACTCGGCGTTAAACTGAAAGTAAAAACCCAAACCAAAAATGGGAAACGCTGATTAGTTTAATGAAGTGTCATAAATTACAAGCAGAGGTGGTGATCCAGGGGCATTGATATCCATTATATTTAGTTACTGATTGGTACTGTTTTCTATGAACTGTCAGTACAAACATTTTGGCTGCAGACGGACTTTCCTTTATCGCTGTTCTCTCTGTGTTTGCGTGGGTTTCCTCCGGGTGACTGTCTGTGAGGAGTGTGGTGTGTTCTCTCTGTGTCTGCGTGGGTTTCCTCCGGGTGACTGTCTGTGATGAGTGTGGTGTGTTCTCTCGGTGTGTGTGTGGGTTTCCTCCGGGTGACTGTCTGTGAGGAGTGTGGTGTGTTCTCTCTGTGTCTGCGTGGGTTTCCTCCGGGTGACTGTCTGTGAGGAGTGTGGTGTGTTCTCTCTGTGTCTGCGTGGGTTTCCTCCGGGTGACTGTCTGTGAGGAGTGTGGTGTGTTCTCTCTGTGTCTGTGTGGGTTTCCTCCGGGTGACTGTCTGTGATGAGTGTGGTGTGTTCTCTCGGTGTGTGTGTGGGTTTCCTCCGGGTGACTGTCTGTGAGGAGTGTGGTGTGTTCTCTTTGTGTCTGCGTGGGTTTCCTCCGGGTGACTGTCTGTGAGGAGTGTGGTGTGTTCTCTCTGTGTCTGTGTGGGTTTCCTCCGGGTGACTGTCAGTGAGGTGTGTGGTGTGTTCTCTCGGTGTGTGTGTGGGTTTCCTCCGGGTGACTGTCTGTGAGGAGTGTGGTGTGTTCTCTCTGTGTCTGCGTGGGTTTCCTCCCACGCTCCAAAAATACACGTTGGTAGGTGGATTGGAGACTCGAAAATGTCCGTAGGTGTGAGTGAATATTTGAGTGTGTATCACCCTGTGAAGGAATGGCGCCCCCTCCAGGGTGTGTTCCTGCCTTGCGCCCAGTGATTCCGGGTTGGCTCCGGCCCCACCACCGCTCTGAACTGGATAAGAGTTACAGACAATGAATGAATGAACATTGTCAGTTATTTTCATTTTTAACAACTTCAGTTTTATATCTGTCTTGCGCTACTTCACACACATCATGGAGAGCACTAGTTATCCTTGTGACCCATCTCAGAATGGTAGGCCTCCACCAGTTGGATCACATGTCCCAGTTAAAAGGCAACAGCGGAAAGAAAGCAACGGCCACAGACTTCTCGTTTTCAAAAGATGAGCCTAGGCGCACATGGGCTGGGATCACATGACGGAGGAGGTCAAGTTGCACAACTTCTAGCTTCTCTTGCACAGAGGCCTGAGACTATGTGGAGACAGATGTAGCCATCGCCTCATCTTCTCCACCTCAGAGAACCAGCAGGACGGGGGGGGGGTTTCAAGGTCATCTACATCTCCACGCACATTCAAGTCCTTTAACAGAGATCTCACGTTATGGCGCAGAAAATGTAATGCCACCGAGTACCTATTTAAAACATGGTCGCCCCATTGATTTCTTTTTTTTTTTTAATTAAATGTTATGTATTTTTTAATTTAACATTTCACATACCGCAGCTCTACAGTTCGGTTAAACAACTCTCTTATGGTGTTTTTCCATTACATGGTACCTACAATACTGTTATTTTTTTGGATTTCCATTTGGTAAATTAAGTACCAGGTCCCTGGAACCGAGTACATTTAAGTACCTGCTTGTTAGTAGTTCCAAGGTTCAAAGGGCTTTATAGTGGAAAACTAACCAGGTACCAATCGATTAGAGCCATTTAGAGCTGTGTAGAGTCAAGGTGAGTAGGTCCAATACAGTGAAAAGGCAGCATTACAGAGCCTCAACAGAGCAAAAGTCCTTTTGACATCTTACAAACAAAACCAATGTAAAACAAATTTGAGGTACATCTATTTTTCTAAACGCTTAGTTCATGTTTACCATCAAGGTATCCTCAGATTCCCTGCTGCTATTTCCTCAGCAGGTAAAGAACCAGTCTTTCAAGAATACTACACTCTAACCTGGGCGGCACGGTGGAGCAGCAGGCAGTGTCTCTGTCACAGCTCCATGAACCTGGAGGTTGTGGGTTCGATGTGACTCCGGGTGACTGTCTGTGAGGAGTGTGGTGTGTTCTCCCTGTGTCTGCGTGGGTTTCCTCCGGGTGACTGTCTGTGAGGAGTGTGGTGTGTTCTCTCTGTGTCTGTGTGGGTTTCCTCCGGGTGACTGTCTGTGAGGAGTGTGGTGTGTTCTCCCTGTGTCTGCGTGGGTTTCCTCCGGGTGACTGTCTGTGAGGAGTGTGGTGTGTTCTCCCTGTGTCTGCGTGGGTTTCCTCCGGCTGACTGTCTGTGAAGAGTGTGGTGTGTTCTCCCTGTGTCTGCGTGGGTTTCCTCCGGGTGACTGTCTGTGAGGAGTGTGGTGTGTTCTCCCTGTGTCTGCGTGGGTTTCCTCCGGGTGACTGTCTGTGAGGAGTGTGGTGTGTTCTCCCTGTGTCTGTGTGGGTTTCCTCCGGGTGACTGTCTGTGAGGAGTGTGGTGTGTTTTTCCTGTATCTGCGTGGGTTTCCTCCGGGTGACTGTCTGTGAGGAGTGTGGTGTGTTCTCTCTGTGTCTGCGTGGGTTTCCTCCGGGTGATCGTCTGTGAGGAGTGTGGTGTGTTCTCTCTGTGTCTGCGTGGGTTTCCTCCGGGTGACTGTCTGTGAGGAGTGTGGTGTGTTCTCCCCGTGTCCGCATGGGTTTCCTCCGGGTGCCTCAGGTTGGTAGGTGGATTGGTGACTCAAAAGTGTCCGTAGGTGTGAGTGTGTGAGTGAATGTGTGTCTGTGTTGCCCTGTGAAGGACTGGTGCCCCGTGTATTCCCGCCTTGCGCCCAATGATTCCAGGTAGGCTCTGGACCCAATGCAACCCTGAACTGGATAAGGGTTACAGACAATGAATGAATGAATGAATTTTAAATAGACTGCGCACTGACAACTACGACTGACAACAGCACACCGCAATGACCCTCAGGCCGTGACAGATGTTGTAAATAATGTTTACTGAAATATTGAAAATGAGTTAAAATACTTAAATACTTAAAATAGTTATTAGTAAACAGTGTATATTGTGATATATATTGATATTGAATAATTGTCCAGCCCCAGGGAAAACCCTTAATCGGTATAAAACAATTACATTATGTGGCACTTACAAAATCTGTTTTCCAAAAAACTGTTCATTAAAAAAAAAATCATACACTGGAAGGTGTTTCATAGAAACAACCATGTCTCTACACTGCACTTCTCTGAATAACTGTCTCTGCCACATTCATGCCCGTTCTACTTTTTGTGAGTGGAGCTGTACCTAAATACATCTAGATAAACAAATACTAGCTTCTGGGTTTTTTTTTAAACAGTTTGTGCTATTTTCCTGAGCTATCCCTTAAATCATCCTTTAGTATCATAGCTATAAGTTGTGGACTTGCATGGGTATCAGACATTTCACATTATTCGGGGAGGAATATTATTGCACAATGTGAATCCTAGTGATGTTGGTCACAAGCTTTTGACAGATATTTCGGTTTTAACTGACGTTTGAGGATGTATTTGTTTTACTCCTGAAATCTGGGCTGCTGTGCTAAAAGGCTGCATGTGGAAATCTACAGATTAAAGCTGGAATTTCTCTGTAAGGCGTATCCTGGAGGATCTAGTCCCAATTTAGACGTTTTAGAAACGTTTACGTATTGACATTAGGCAAACGTGCACATCACAAATAGGACATCAGCCTCGGAGCATGACTGAAAAGTAATTTTATATTGAAATGTTGGTCTAGCTGATGGCATTGCGCCAACACAGATTAGCACACACTCACAGAAGGGAAAAACTGATGGAATAAAATGAAATTCTGTTTAAATTCGCAGAGGACTATAAACTGACGGTGAAGTGTTGAGCAACTCCATCAACTTCCAGTGGAAATGCAATGTGGTGCGGTGTGGAGGAGCAAGATGTTTTTAAAAACACTTGGGACCAAACAACACTCCTTATACAAAGAGATAAAACCTCCGTGTTCATTTCCATGACGACTCGGCCTCAGCCTGGCACAGGGACCGAAGAGCCTGTCTGCTCACTGAAGTCAAATGCTGCATAATGCAGAACACACGCCGGGCTCGGGTTTCACCTACTGCGTACCCGACAAACACCACACGCTACCAGGCCTGAGGAAAGTTGCCTTGGGAGAGGTACAACATAAAATCTATGAAGGTTAAGTAAGTGCAAACTTCCTCCACTTACTTCTTCACTTCACTCTCAATTTTGGATTCAGGATTAGAAACAATGAGTGAAATAATTCAGTAAACAATAACATATCTATTTGTTCCAAAGCACTCAACTGAGGTAATAAGGTAATCATAGCATCCATCTTGAATATGAACATGCTGTGTTTTTTTAGCAACACTTTGGTAACGGTCAACACTTGGATGAAAATATTTACCATCTGCCACCCGAGGAACCACTTGCCCACAAGTCACTGCTGTTATATTTTACTGTGCATATCCAATTCACTGTAGGTAAGTGCCTTATTCTTCCTGGAAATTGTCACAACGGTGTTACCTTTCCAAAACACCTGTAGTCCCTTGTGCCAAACTAGGCCTAATTACCATTCCCTTAAGTAGAACCCTTCTGAAGTCAAAAGGAGTGAGTGGTAAGGTGAATTGGGCGCTATCAGGATGATATTAATGCTGTCATTTCAGCATCGTCAGCATGAATCGCCAACGTCGCATCACAGGAAATGCCGTGTGAAGGAAGGCATATTAAATGTAATATGTCATGCTACAACTTTTTGCTGCCTGATACAAAAGGAAACTCATACAGTTCAGATTTTCCGTGAATAATCTAAAAAGGGACATCTGTCTGTGCAGACGCCCTCCCCTACAAAGTCCAATCTTTCTACAGTAAATAATTTGTTCCAAATAGATCTATTCTATTCTACTGCTGAAAAGGTATGTGTCTGTTTACATTGTGTAAAAACCAAGCAAAAATGTTCATACTTTTCATAATGGGTGGATTTACTGTACATGTTAAATATAACATGACCAAAACGTCCATGTCGATTGGCTTGTATCTCATACACACACACACACACAAGTGCTCACTCGTGACCCTGTTTACACCCAGTCACTTTATACGCTACGTCGCCAAAAGTATTCACTCGTCTGCCTTCACACACATATGAACTTTAGTGACATCCCATTCTTAATCCACAGGGTTTAATATGATGTCAGCCCACCTTTCGCACCTATAACAGCTTCAACTCTTCTGGGATAGGGTCAAGGCACAAGGTTAAGACACGGTTGTTGCACGAGGCCTGGCTCTCAGTCTCTGCTCTAATTCATCTTTAAAGTGTTGAGGTCAGGACTTGACGGTACAGGCCAGTCAAGTTCTTCCACACCAAACTCATTCATCCATTTCTTTGTGGACCTTGCTTTGTGCACTGGTGCACAGTCGTGTTGAAACATGTCCACAAAACTGGGAGCATGAAATTGTCCAAAACTCTTGGTATGCTGAAGCCCAACTCCTGAAAAATAACTCTCCCAATCCACCAAATATTACACTTGGTACTTGACTACAAGTAAGGTTCTCCTGGCAACTGCCAAACCCAGACCTGTCCATCGGATTGCTAGATGGAGAAGCGTGATTCTTCACTCCAATCTGAAGGCCACATCAATTTTGGAGATATCTACAGATTCACTGTGCAGAAAGTTGCCGACCTATGTGCACAATGTGCCTCAACATCCGCTGACTCCGCAAAAGATTATTCATCTAAAAATACAGGTGTCAATGCACCCAAGGCATATTCAAACCATATTCGCTCAAACCACTTCCAGGGTTTGTCTACGATGCACGGTAGCCAGATGTTAAGCGTAAATGCATCCGTCATTCAAAGCCACATTAAACATTCAAATCTCCAATGCAATATGCCACTAAGCAAGTGATCCATGACTCTGCAAGTACTGTAATTATTGAGGACACACATGGTGGGCCCATGGATAAAACAGATTTGCAAATTACGCACCACAATCAGGAGTCATAGTGACTAACCGGGGACATGTTTGACAACCATGTGTAAAAAATGCATGTGGTTATAATCTTAATAAGATGCAATCAAAATACTAGTCTAATGAATGACCAGGGCCTGTGGATACTTAAATATAATACACAGGAGCCCAGTGTCACCCAAGTCATCTTCTCTTCCAGAGTGCAATTAATACGTAATTAGTATTTATCTATTTTTTTTAAGTCAGCATATGACATTTGGTGTGGTAAAAATAAACAGAAGTGTTTTTTTTTTAAATGTATAATTACTACTTGCAGTCAGTAGCATTCATTTTCAAACAAACTTAATGGTTGGGAGTCATCACAGCTACCTCTCAGAGCTAAGGCATTCCAGATGTTAGAAAGTTGGACAAGGACACTGTTGGAGAAACCTAGCTTTGTAGAAACACCGCAGGATCATGTTCATTGTAACATGCAGACATCAGCTTGAGTCACTCGAAAAACCATGCTGTCTCTTTGTGTCCTACCAGCCCATCCCCCCAAAAAAAATCAAAAGCACAACTGTAGCTTACTACATTTAGCAACATCTGTAACAGCACACCGGAAACCCAATGTGTTCAGGGGTGAAAGACAGAGCAAAGGGTTTGTTTTGAAGCTAACAATGGTTTTTTTCCCCTTTTTAAGTTTTGCTTTAAACACTTTCTGGTCCTGAAATTAAAAATGACTTATGGTATGACTCTGAAATGCGAAGGATGAGTACAAACAGACCACATATGACTCCTGACAATAACTATTGTGTTTAACGTGTTATAAGCAGTTCAAGTCACTGAGATTTCAGGCTTGGAGTTCTCAAAGTGTCGATAATTACTTGAAAGCTGACTGCTACACCACGAGTCTCAAAAAAAAAAAGTGAAATGTGGAAGTTAGCAAAGCTGCACAGTGTTAGGAACCTCGGACCGTGGCCTGTGGTGTAGATGCTGGGCACTGCGGATGGAGGAGAGCCCGGCATGTTCTGCATTCCGGGGCCAAAACACTGACCCACATTTTTTTTTTTTTATTAAAAAAAAAACGTTAGCAGGGGCGACCGAGCTAGCAAGCTAGCTAACAAAACGCTAGGGTGTTTTTAAAGCAGTTTCGGGGGCTAAGTGAGCAGGAGGCGACGCGCGAGGACCCTGTAACGGTCGCGAATATTTAAAAAAAAATAAACCGCCGACTGTTTTTTTTTTACTCTGAGAGGTGTGAAAACGACGGTTGAAGCCAGCGCTGTCTGTAGAGCTGCACTGAAGAGGGCAGGAGGCGAAAGGGGAACAGGGAAACCAGCGCAGAGAGTAGAAAAGGAACCGAAATAAACGCTTTTAAAAACACATACATACATCTCCGTTTCCCATTTACACGTTGAATCTGTTTCCTACCTCCGGTTCCGTCAGAGTTCTCGTTTAAACTGCCTGAAGAATCGTGGTGACTGCCCACACAGCCACCCATGGATGTTTCACTGCGCTCTCGCCCCCCGCACAGTCTCTCTCTCTCTCTCTCTCTCTCCCCCTCTCTCGTCTGTTTTGTTCCCCCCCTTCCTCAGCTCATTTGCCTCCGTGTAGACATGGAGGGAACGCGGGCATCAGCTGGGTGGAGCGGCGGGGAGGAGACATAGCCCAGGCGCCTCCACATCATCACAAGGTGACCGAGCGGCTCTCCGCGAGAAAAGAAACCAAGAAACAAAGATGTTGGTGGGAACCAACAACGTAAAACGCTCGCTCTTCGCACTGCATTTCCGCGAGCGAGGCTTCAGTGCTGACAAAACAGAGCGTGTACAGACGATATGTTTGGTTCGGTGCTTGAAAAATGGAGAATAATTTCGTTTTTAAAGTTTTCTTCTTTAAACAGTGGAGTTTTAATCGTTTGACCGTGAGAACACCACCCACACCTCTTTCTTAAGAGAAGTACAGATACAGCAGGCTCCTACAGGAGAAACCAAATAGTTAAAGGAACACTAGGTGTTATTTTGACCTTATAATTACAGCTTCAAAATCATGGTGATGTGTCACGGACCTGTAATGATGACAATATTGCCTTTGTTGTTGCTACACCCGACTCCACGCCACAGAAACTGCAGTATCTAACTTTAGGAGGAGGATTGAAAAACCACCCCCAACTGCCCCTGTTTTTGATTCCAGGATTGGGCTGTGAACGTGTGAAGTGTGAATTACACTTTGCAACTGTACTGGGAGCCCAGGAGAAAAAGTACCAAATCTTACCTAGAGTTCCTTCAAATCATAGCCATGAAATGTAAGGGATATGTTGGACATCATTAATTTGACAGTGAACTGACCATGGATTATCCTCCGATTCGCGAGGATTGAACCGACAACCTTCCAGGCTTAAGCTCAATTCTCTGACCATCTGCACCATGCCTCACACCAAAACATTATTTTGTAAATTATATTATTGTTAGTGTGACCAGACGCCCTCTTTTACCCGGACATGTCCTCTTTTTTAGACTTAAAAAAAATGTCCTGGCGGAATTTCACAAACGTCCGGGATGTTGTTTTTCTAGCGCTTACGAAGAATTTCGAGAAGCGTTTCGTTCACAAACTAGTCCCGCCCTCCCCTACTCCGATTGGTTCGCTTGAGTGAGAAGGGGGCGTGGTGAAGTAGCCTAAAATCTTCTGATTGGACGGTCTGACTGTAGAGCTACCGTTATTGGTCGATAACCTTCTCTGTAAACATTTAATTGGTCAGTCTGCACGTCAGTAGTCCTTGTTTACGTCAGGGAAAGCTCACGTACCCACCCTCATCTCGAGCAGCTAAATGTAAGTTCTAGGATGAATTAAAAAAGAAAATTCCATGCATGTCCCCCACCCCCGAGACGTGTCCTCTTTTTCACCATCTCAGATCTGGTCACCCTAATTACTGTATGAAATATCCTGCTGGATTAGATGCTGTAACTGAGCAAGTGCAGTGGTACTGAGCCTGCTATTATAAATACTTACAGCACGTTAACTTTGTCCCCCTTTGTGGTGGAAATAATTACACATTGATTAGAGCCAGTCACAATCAGAGCTCTCTGAAAAAACTATGTGGTAGGAGTTGTGTTCAGGAAGCAGTGCACACTACACTGAACACAACTAACCCTCCACATCGCTTTAGGCCCAAAGACGCTGTTTTCATTTGAAGTATATCACTATGGGAACAAGATAATGAAGTTAGAGTAGTAACATAATGAGCATAACATGGTAAAATATGAGATAAACTCGATCACCTGGTTTCCACATATTGCTGTGTTGTGGCCATTGTTTCATTAGGCCTATAAGAGAAATAATTGCTGTGAGGAGTGTGGTGTGTTCTCTCTGTGTCTGTGTGGGTTTCCTCTGGGTGACTGTCTATGAAGAGTGTGGTGTGTTCTCTCTGTGTCTGCGTGGGTTTCCTCCGGGTGACTGTCTGTGAGGAGTGTGATGTGTTCTCTCTGTGTCTGTGTGGGTTTCCTCCGGGTGACTGTCTGTGAGGAGTGTGGTGTGTTCTCCCTGTGTCTGTGTGGGTTTCCTCCGGGTGACTGTCTATGAAGAGTGTGGTGTGTTCTCTCCGTGTCTGCGTGGGTTTCCTCCGGGTGACTGTCTGTGAGGAGTGTGATGTGTTCTCTCTGTGTCTGTGTGGGTTTCCTCCGGGTGACTGTCAGTGAGGAGTGTGGTGTGTTCTCTCTGTGTCTGTGTGGGTTTCCTCCGGGTGACTGTCTATGAAGAGTGTGGTGTGTTCTCTCCGTGTCTGCGTGGGTTTCCTCCGGGTGACTGTCTGTGAGGAGTGTGATGTGTTCTCTCTGTGTCTGTGTGGGTTTCCTCCGGGTGACTGTCTGTGAGGAGTGTGGTGTGTTCTCCCTGTGTCTGCGTGGGTTTCCTCCGGGTGACTGTCTGTGAGGAGTGTGGTGTGTTCTCCCTGTGTCTGCGTGGGTTTCCTCCGGGTGACTGTCTGTGAGGAGTGTGGTGCTCCGGGTGCTCCGGTTTCCTCCCACAGTCCAAAAACACACGTTGGTAGGTGGATTGGAGACTCAAAAGTGTCCGTAGGTGTGAGTGTGTGTCGCCCTGTGAAGGACTGGCGCCCCCCGCCATGTTGTGTTTCTGCCTTGAACCCACTGATTCTGGGTAAGCTCTGGACCCACCGCTGCCGTGAACTGGATAAAGGTTACAGACACTGAATGAATGAATGAAAAATTGTGATTATGGTCATTTTAAGCACTATTTTACGCAACTGACATAATGAGCATACAACAGTATAATAATGCAATTAGGCCTCTTTAAAGAGCAGTGTAATTTTAGCTAAATATTTAGAATATACGTTCTTTTCATAAATAAATAAAACATATTTAAATCTACTGTTTTCTAACAAATAAACAAACAGCCCAATAATAAAGGGATTAGAAAAAAAAACAGATCAAAACAGAGCGAAAGGCTAAAATATTGGTGTCATTCATTCTCATGTTTATAAACATATAGTAAACAATGGGAAATACTGAGGTCAGCAAAAACGAATGAGGAAATGTCCAGATATTGTAGTTGATCATATAATTATTGCGACAGGCCTAGACTTTATTGCTTTTGGTTTGAAACAAGCAGTTCAACACATACACAGCCTTCAGAAACTTTAATTTCTGTGAGTTTGTGGTTACCTCATGTTCTTGTCAGTCTTGGTTTAATGGTCAAACGTTAAAAAAGGGCTGGTCCTCTCTGTTTCATTGCTTTATTTAGGTCAGAGTCATTTGAAAATGTGTTAATTTAATCCTTGATTCTTTCTCTTGTAGTTGAGCCTTGAATGTGATTTAGAATTAGCCCTCACTTCATTGGGGAAGAAGGTTCCAGTAATTGTATATTGAGCAGCGTGAACAGCACTGCTGAGCAGCTTTTATTGGGAAAATGCCTGTCTCTGGAGTTTCAGTGCTGCCTTCATCGATTACAGTCAATCCATCTCCATTCACCCCGTCTATTCAAGTCCTTGTTCTACAGTATTAGGCCTTTCTTCTCCATTCAAACGATGAGTGTAAAAGTCCACTTCCTCTGCTGAAACCCAGAGAATAAGAAGACTAGCATGTTCTTAAACACGTTTCATGTGTATATCGTTTTGTACGGCTGTGTATACGGCAGTGTCGGAGAGGAGGACGCTATCTAAGCTACAGCCCGTTATGGACAATGGCTTCCACCCACTCTACGACACAGTGATGAAACAGAGGAGCACATTCAGTGCAAGACTCATTCCACCGAAATGCACCACAGAGCGCCACAGGAGGTCTTTCTACCTGTGACCATCAAACTCTATAACTCCTCCCTCAAAGTGTGACACTATGGTTCATCCGTGCAATACTCAATACCACATTGTACTTTCTTAACGTGTGTAATACTTCAGAGGTGCAATAATCTATACAATATATTATATATTTATTATCACAGCCAAAAAAAAAAAAAACAGCAACATTTCTGAAATTTGAATCTGAATATTTGAATTAAAAAATAAATTTCTGTTTATCCTTTGTTTCCAAGGTTGCGGGCGGAACCGTGGCTTGGTGGTGAGCGCGTTCTCCTCCCAGCGCTTGGATCTGAGTGGATTTGCCATGTTTTCTCTGTGTCTGTGTGAGTTTCCTCCGGGTGACTGTCCGTGAGGAGTGTGGTGTGTTCTTCCTGTGTCTGCGTGGGTTTCCTCCGGGTGACTGTCTGTGAGGAGTGTGGTGTGTTCTCCCTGTGTCTGCGTGGGTTTCCTCCGGGTGACTGTCTGTGAGGAGTGTGGTGTGTTCTCTCTGTGTCTGTGTGGGTTTCCTCCGGGTGACTGTCTGTGAGGAGTGTGGTGCGTTCTTCCTGTGTCTGTGTGGGTTTCCTCCGGGTGACTGTCTGTGAGGAGTGTGGTGTGTTCTCTCTGTGTCTGTGTGGGTTTCCTCCGGGTGACTGTCTGTGAGGAGTGTGGTGCGTTCTTCCTGTGTCTGTGTGGGTTTCCTCCGGGTGACTGTCTGTGTGGAGTGTGGTGTGTTCTCCCTGTGTCTGCGTGGGTTTCCTCCGGGTGACTGTCTGTGAGGAGTGTGGTGTGTTCTCCCTGTGTCTGTGTGGGTTTCCTCCGGGTGACTGTCTGTGAGGAGTGTGGTGTGTTCTCTCTGTGTCTGTGTGGGTTTCCTCCGGGTGACTGTCTGTGAGGAGTGTGGTGCGTTCTTCCTGTGTCTGTGTGGGTTTCCTCCGGGTGACTGTCTGTGTGGAGTGTGGTGTGTT
Source organism: Hoplias malabaricus (assembly GCF_029633855.1). NCBI lineage: Eukaryota > Metazoa > Chordata > Actinopteri > Characiformes > Erythrinidae > Hoplias > Hoplias malabaricus. The sequence continues at coordinate 37,490,219 of NC_089814.1, read as the reverse complement.
CTCCCTGTGTCTGCGTGGGTTTCCTCCGGGTGACTGTCTGTGAGGAGTGTGGTGTGTTCTCCCTGTGTCTGTGTGGGTTTCCTCCGGGTGACTGTCTGTGAGGAATGTGGTGTGTTCTCCCTGTGTCTGCGTGGGTTTCCTCCGGGTGACTGTCTGTGAGGAGTGTGGTGTGTTCTCCCTGTGTCTGCGTGGGTTTCCTCCGGGTGACTGTCTGTGTGGAGTGTGGTGTGTTCTCCCTGTGTCTGCGTGGGTTTCCTCCGGGTGACTGTCTGTGTGGAGTGTGGTGTGTTCTCCCTGTGTCTGCGTGGGTTTCCTCCAGGTGACTGTCTGTGTGGAGTGTGGTGTGTTCTCCCTGTGTCTGCGTGGGTTTCCTCCGGGTGACTGTCTGTGAGGAGTGTGGTGTGTTCTCCCTGTGTCTGCGTGGGTTTCCTCCGGGTGACTGTCTGTGAGGAGTGTGGTGTGTTCTCTCTGTGTCTGTGTGGGTTTCCTCCGGGTGACTGTCTGTGAGGAGTGTGGTGCGTTCTTCCTGTGTCTGTGTGGGTTTCCTCCGGGTGACTGTCTGTGAGGAGTGTGGTGTGTTCTCTCTGTGTCTGTGTGGGTTTCCTCCGGGTGACTGTCTGTGAGGAGTGTGGTGCGTTCTTCCTGTGTCTGTGTGGGTTTCCTCCGGGTGACTGTCTGTGTGGAGTGTGGTGTGTTCTCCCTGTGTCTGCGTGGGTTTCCTCCGGGTGACTGTCTGTGAGGAGTGTGGTGTGTTCTCCCTGTGTCTGTGTGGGTTTCCTCCGGGTGACTGTCTGTGAGGAGTGTGGTGTGTTCTCTCTGTGTCTGTGTGGGTTTCCTCCGGGTGACTGTCTGTGAGGAGTGTGGTGCGTTCTTCCTGTGTCTGTGTGGGTTTCCTCCGGGTGACTGTCTGTGTGGAGTGTGGTGTGTTCTCCCTGTGTCTGCGTGGGTTTCCTCCGGGTGACTGTCTGTGAGGAGTGTGGTGTGTTCTCCCTGTGTCTGTGTGGGTTTCCTCCGGGTGACTGTCTGTGAGGAATGTGGTGTGTTCTCCCTGTGTCTGCGTGGGTTTCCTCCGGGTGACTGTCTGTGAGGAGTGTGGTGTGTTCTCCCTGTGTCTGCGTGGGTTTCCTCCGGGTGACTGTCTGTGTGGAGTGTGGTGTGTTCTCCCTGTGTCTGCGTGGGTTTCCTCCGGGTGACTGTCTGTGTGGAGTGTGGTGTGTTCTCCCTGTGTCTGCGTGGGTTTCCTCCAGGTGACTGTCTGTGTGGAGTGTGGTGTGTTCTCCCTGTGTCTGCGTGGGTTTCCTCCGGGTGACTGTCTGTGAGGAGTGTGGTGTGTTCTCCCTGTGTCTGCGTGGGTTTCCTCCGGGTGACTGTCTGTGAGGAGTGTGGTGTGTTCTCCCTGTGTCTGCGTGGGTTTCCTCCGGGTGACTGTCTGTGAGGAGTGTGGTGTGTTCTCCCTGTGTCTGCGTGGGTTTCCTCCAGCGCTCCGGTTTCCTCCCACAGTCCAAAAACAAAATATGAGTCTGGTTGTTCCAGAGCATCCAAATAAATGGTCAGTGCTCTGAAATGTACACAACTGAAGACGTGTTAGCAATAGGTCAACTTACAATCAGTGGAATTCACTCAGACGTTGTGGTTGGATACTTTTGAATGGAGAGTGCATCCCGACCAGCCTCTAAACGTCACACAGTGTTATGTCATGAGATGATGTAATATGAAGCATGCAGCAGATGTATGTCTCAGTCTGGAAAATGATGTGTTCCCCAGCTTGTTGAGACCCAAGAGTGTCAGAAAAGAAGTTGAGAAGCTTTCGCCCAGTGGAGAAGCCAAAGTGTGGCGCTCTCTAGTGGATAAGAGCATACAGTGCAATGATGCTGTGCATGCACCAAAGCTTGTTTTCTGGTGATGAGCATCAACATTATTTACATCTGTATTATTTTGTCTGTATGTTTTGTCCAGGAGCGTACTACTGTTTAGCCTCTGGAGATTATCCTCCAGAGATTTATTGCTTCTGAAGCTTTGCTATGCTTCACTGAGCGGTGACAGGGAGAACTGAGTTTATGTCACTGCTACACCAGGCTCAGCACTGCAGAAACTGCACTATGTATCTTTTGAAGGAAGAAACGAATTTACATTCTCTTTACCTCAAACTTGAGATTATGGAGATTACCACTGAGCTATCGAGTTATCGTTAAGTAGTTTCCTTTTAAAAAGGTAATAAAACGAGTTTAGGAGAATTTAATTTAATATAAATGTTACCACAGTGATCCTGCTCGTGTGGATGTTGTTCAAGCTTTGATTAAAGAGTAAAAAAAAAGTGCTGAACATGCATAACAGCCACTCCAGTATTTGGCCTTCAGTGCTTTTCCAAAAGTGGACACGTGGTGGCAGCACAGCGTTAAATTTGGAATCAGATTTCTCTGCAACAGGGAACATTTATTTAAACAGCGCTTCCGTATTTTTCAAATAACACTCTGTAGGTCATGGGCACGTGAAAAGAGCATCTGTAGCTAACTATGACGAGACAAAACATGAGCTTTGACTTTATTTATTTGGAAGTCCACACCAAGGGTTTGAAAATATATCCAAATCCACCAAGGCTTACACTTGAGTGTGGAGTAAAGAAGAAATAAATATTAAGAGAAATCAATTAATCTATAAACAACTTTCTAAAACCAACTTCCTTCGTCTCTGCAGCTAAAGAGACTCTCACAGTTTGGCTCTAACAGGAAGAAGAGTGCTTGACTGTCTTTGGCCCAAGACTGGAAGTCTACTGGCCCTTTAAAAAGACCACCCGGCCATAACTCACCCAAGGGAAAGTGTGCACCGTGGAGGGATTTGTCATCTCTAACTAATCTGTTTTTCCCATCTTTTTTATCAACAGCACATCCATCATATTCTGAGCTACAAACTGTGTTTTACTGAGCACGGTAGGAGCAAAGAAAGCATAGTTTACTTGATGTGAAGTGTCAAAACCACAGGTAAAACCCATCAGTACTCTCTCTCTCTCTACCTTCTGAGCGCACTCCTGGACTGTTTAAAAGTCCATGTGTGTCCCCTTAATCTAAGAGCTCTGCATGTTTTTGTTAGCTTTGGAGCTAGCAGTAACACAGGAACAGAACGACTGAACCATTTGCGAGACTTGTAGCTTTTTCCCTATTTACAGAGCTAGGCATGCATACAAACGCCGGAGCTTTTTTTCAGCAATTTTATTTAAAAACCTGTTTTGTTTTTTCATTGTAATCACAGACATAATCTTTAAGGTGCTCGCACGGTGGACTTAGAGATCAGTTCAGTTCAGTTCTCCTCACACTGTCTGTGTAGTCTTCTCAGAAATGCATGGAATTGTGAGAAAACAGTGGAAGTGCTGTTTCTGAGAAGAATCGAACAATAAACATCAGCGCTATGGCGAAGTAAACGCAATCAGATTTTCACAGAGATGTTCTGACACTGCGTCTAAAGTCTGCCACGAATGGTAGAAGGTAAAAGCTGTTACTGCGGCGAAGGAAGACAAACCCCGTCCCCCCTAAACGGTCTAAATCACACTGGAACGTTTGCATCAACGTGTCGTTTCAAAGACCCCAGTTCGTCCTTGCTCTTTTAGCTCTCCTCTCGACAGAACAGAGCCCACGTCTGTTAACAGAGCCGCTGCTATTCCAACACATCCTGCTGTGTGGGCAGAACACCTGCTGGCAGACTGCAGACCACTTGCCTCTTGTTTTCTGGCTGTGGTCAGCTCTCTGGGAGAGGGAATGAGTCAGTCCATGGCGGGTGCCCGTTGAGTCCGGGGGTGGTCGGTGTTGGCTCGTCCCCCCAGAGACCGGGCCTCTGACTTTACCTTCAGCCTCTGTTTGTGGTTGGCGTAAGCTTTAATAAATTGCAAGCATTTCTCTCCTCTCTTTCATGTCCCATTCTTAAAACCAACCCGCTGAGCTCGGGAGGAGGGTCTCAGGGTCCGTAATCATCCTCCATCTTCCCCCACAGAGCTCCAGGATATTTTTGAAGGTCTCGGCAGAGGTCCAGAGTATTTATCCACCTGTGTGAAGTCAGCGCTTGCACTTCTACTTAATTGTATTTCACAGGAGTAAAAGAAAACTGCTTGACTCCACAACATTTTCATGAGTCTTGCCTTGGAGGAAAGTCTAGTACCAGGCCCGGTGCTGTTATTCCAGAACAGTGAAGGACAGGGGTTATTAGCGCAGGTTTATACATGCGTCTCTAGGCAAGAACAACCAACGACCACCAAATTAAATCTGTAAAAGACTTCACTGTTTATAAAAGCAACAGATCTCTGTTACTGTGTCTTACCAAAGTGGCTTCATTTGTAAAAGTGTGGATCAGCGATCAGGGACCATACTTTATACCTTAAATAACCAATAACTTAACGTGTATTCCTTCCCCAGGACTGTGACATCACTGAACGCTTTTGGGACGACTGTGAAAAGCAGAACCTACAACCGACTTCTAAAACTTAAGTTAAGAAGTCAACTTAAAGAAGGGAACTGACCTGAAGGGAGAGATTAGAAACACAGAATACTGAAGGTTTTATATTTTATTCAGTTGTTGAGGTTGCGGTATTCTTCTAAATGACTGCTGTCTGGTGTTTGGTCTGGTGTTGAAACACAAGCGAAAAGGCTGTGTGTAGAGTACTGCATGAGTTTTGATTAAAAAAATAAATGATTTAGAAACCTTTTGTGTTTGTTTTAAATTTAAACTTAAAGAAAAAGGCGTATTACTTTGTTTTTTATATTTAATTAATTTTAAAATATGTTTTCATCCAGTTCAAATATTCATTCATTCATTGTCTGTAACCCTTGTCCAGTTCAGGGTGGCGGTGGGTCCAGAGCCTACCTGGAATCACTGGGAACAACCCGGAGGAAATCCACGCAGACACAGAGAGAACACACCACACTCCTCACAGACAGTCACCCGGAGGAAATCCACGCAGACACAGAGAGAACACACCACGCTCCTCACAGACAGTCACCCGGAGGAAACCCACGCAGACACAGAGAGAACACACCACGCTCCTCACAGACAGTCACCCGGAGGAAACCCACGCAGACACAGGGAGAACACACCACACTCCTCACAGACAGTCACCCGGAGGAAACCCACGCAGACACAGGGAGAACACACCACACTCCTCACAGACAGTCACCCGGAGGAAACCCACGCAGACACAGAGAGAACACACCACACTCCTCACAGACAGTCACCCGGAGGAAACCCACGCAGACACAGAGAGAACACACCACACTCCTCACAGACAGTCACCCGGAGGAAACCCACACAGACACAGAGAGAACACACCGCACTCCTCACAGACAGTCACCCGGAGGAAACCCACACAGACACAGGGAGAACACACCACACTCCTCACAGACAGTCACCCGGAGGAAACCCACGCAGACACAGGGAGAACACATCACACTCCTCACAGACAGTCACCCGGAGGAAACCCATGCAGACACAGAGAGAACACACCACACTCCTCACAGACAGTCACCCGGAGGAAACCCACACAGACACTGGGAGAACACACCACACTCCTCACAGACAGTCACCCGGAGGAAACCCACGCAGACACAGGGAGAACACACCACACTCCTCACAGACAGTCACCCGGAGGAAACCCACGCAGACACAGGGAGAACACACCACACCCCCTCCCATGCTCCAAAAACACACGTTGGTAGGTGGATTGGAGACTCAAAAGTGTCTGTAGGTGTGAGTGTGTGAGTGAATGTGAGTGTGTGTCTCCCTGTGAATGACTGGCGCCCCCTCCGGGGTGTGTTCCTGCCTTGCGGTCAGTGATTATATATTATAAATATACTGTTAAAAAGGTGACAACAGTGCACTGAGCTTGTTGTGTATTACAGGGCAGGTGTAACATCTCCAACCACAGCAGTATTTTTATTGTACTTTTACAGCATCAGTCAGTTTGTTTACTGATTCAAACTTGATTAAACTGATGTATTCCTATAGCAAGAGTCTGAAGCGAGCACTTATGCTTCCCCCATTCTGCAGCCACTGAGCAAATCAGCTCCGTTTGAACCCGATCAATGGGAGCGACCCGTCCCCTGGTTTTGTGCTGTCCGCTGGAGCATGTTTGTTTGTGAGCTGAGTGTACTGATACCAGACTGAGCCGGTTAGTTATATTTGGCCTGCCGTCCAGCAGCGCTCTGTGCCGAATGAGCCCCCGGACTGACAAAGCTGAATTTCTTTGGCAGAGTAAACATCTGTCCAGGTAATTCTCTCCCTCCTTTTGGAACAAGCCGACCAAACACAAAGCCCCACAGCGCGCTTCCTGAACCATCGTGAATGACTGCTGATATACAGTAGCCTGATGGGAAGCACTTGAGAATAGCAGCCCAACACAACAACAAAAATGACTTCTGCTGTTGAGGCAGGAAAAGGAAACGGAAAACGGAGCTAGGAGGTGTTTTTCTTTTCACGACTTCAAAGAACAATGTGTATTTTCCTCCAGTGATTCATTTTCACATTACGCTGAGAAACAGTAACCTGTTTGTGTCAGATTTTGTTTGTAAACATGGCCGCCTCCTTGTGGGAGACCCTCTCTGTGGAGCATACACTGGTTCAGTTAATGACTTTCTGTTTTTGAGTTTATCTGAGCCGTACTTTATTGAAAAAGCAAATAAATATATAAAAAAACCTTCACATATGTAACTGTTATTTTACACTTTTCTGGGAGAAAAAATGACTGATTGCTCATTTAATTCCACGTCTTTTTGCCCAACCTTTTAAGCTTTGACTGCGCAACACGCTCAGCTTTAGCAATTTGGTCAAAATGGATCACGAAATGAGATGTAAAAAAAATGACAGTCAAATTTACATAGAAAGCACATCTTAATGGTCATAGTTCGGAAGATAATGCGAGTTAAAGTGGATGTTTCTTGCTCTGTCCATTATTCTGCAAGAAATCTTTAAACCAATCGCAGGCGTAATATACAACACCTAATTAAATGCTCCTCAGTCGGCGGAATGGCTCCAGCTGAAAGGTTAAATGCAGGGTTGAGTCTTCAGGCTTTGGCTTCTTCCCGACTGCTGTTGCTTATAGAGTACCACCAGTGTAAGGGTTATTCCATATCGAGCAGACGTACATTTAATCGAGCACGTGTACTTAAGGAGCCCTAATACAGAGGCATTTGTACTTTCCTGAGTATTTAAAAATCATAATAGTTGTAATTGGCCTCAAGTTCTTTAGTGAGGAAAGGAAACTATGAATAAATCGCTTCCGTTTCAGCCGTTTATTCAGTCACTAATATGATGTGTTTACTTTCAGTTTGTTTTGTGGGTGTACTTTACATTCATTCCTTCATTATCTGTAACCCTTATCCAGTTCAGGGTCTCGGTGGGTCCAGAGGCGGGAACACACCCTGGAGGGGGCGCCAGTCCTTCACAGGGCAACACACACTCACACATTCACACCTACGAACATTTTTTATGTCGCTAATCCACCTACCAACGTGTGTTTTTGGACTGTGGGAGGAAACCCACGCAGACACAGGGAGAACACACCACACTCCTCACAGACAGTCACCCGGAGGAAACCCACGCAGACACAGAGAGAACACACCACACTCCTCACAGACAGTCACCTGGAGGAAACCCACGCAGACACAGGGAGAACACACCACACTCCTCACAGACAGTCACCTGGAGGAAACCCACACAGACACAGGGAGAACACACCACACTTCTCACAGACAGTCACCCGGAGGAAACCCACGCAGACACAGGGAGAACACACCACACTCCTCACAGATAGTCACACAGAGCGGGAATCGAACCCACAACCTGTGTGACTGTGACACTACCTGCTGCACCACCGTGCCGCCCTGGAGTCATGATACAGATCATAAATCACCCAAACTTGAAGAACAGGGTTGTGCCCACTTCAGTTTCTCACCATTTGCGAGCTCCCCAGCCTGTTCTCTCTCTCTTTCTCTCTCTCTCTCTGGGTAGGGTAGCTGGAGGTGTTTGGATGGTGGAGAGGCCTCTGAACACTGAAAAGCATGAAAAGAGATGAGGACGTTGCTCTACTCCTGCTCCACAGGTGGGTAACAATGACTTGATTTTGCTGTTAGTTACATTACTAAAGGAGGAATTGACTCAGAATGTGGGAAACTGTTAACTGCATGAAAGTAAACGCAAACCAAAAGTGCTACAGAATTAAACATGTTCGAGTTACAAATTAGTTTTTGTTTTAATTAAAACAGTGAGTAAAATCATGAAGAAGCTACAGTCGGCTTCTTACTCCAACATCCCACTCCGCCTTAAAAGACGTGAAAGTGCTGAATGAATAACGGAGGGGGAGTTTATTTTCCTGTAAGAACAGGAGTTTAGCTAGTTAACGTACATACTACTTTGACATTATTCGTTATTTCACACATGTATTTCTCCTGGAGAGTGGACTTTAGCTACTCCACGTCTTGTAGGGACTTACAGTCATTTGTGGAATCAAAACACTGTGGACACGATGTGAACTGCTTAATCGCAAATCAAATTTTATTAAAATGGAGACGGCAGGGACTACAGCTAGCAACGCCTACAAACTGTAGGCATATTATTTACTATACTTCCTGCAGGGAGCTGTAAAGCAAAATCAAAGCCATAAAAATCTGGATTTACCATTGTTTTATAAATAATTAGCATTATATATAAAAGTCATTTCTGTTGTATACAATTTTAGATTTACTTCAATGAAACATTTCACTTAAAACCACTGCAAATAACTGAATATGTCTCAAAACTAAAAGATCACGGTTCTCTTTACGATTCTTTCTCACGCTCATTCTGTGAAGGACGATGCCCATAGCATCTGACAATGTACAGTAGCTGTTCAGAGATCAAATAAAGCTATGATTGAGTGTGGTTCTGCTTCACAACACATTTTAGATGCATTTATAGATGCGACACACCTCAGTGGTCTTATGAATGCCAGATAGAGTCAGCGAAGGTCATGTTTTGGAGAATTCGAAGCTAGCCTGGTGTTAGGAACCTGTGGCTGTGCCTCATCTGTTCATCCGTCAGTTCCTGTGTCCGGTGGTTTCTTGTGTTTGCTTGTTCCACACGTTTCCAGTGCAGAGGTCTACAAATCTGGACCTTGGATCCAGGTTCCAGGCTGACTGGCAATTGTCAGATGCAGCTATAGTGTTACACCCGCTGGTCGTTTTAAAATCCTGGCCTGGAAGAAGAATCCAAGTGGTGGATTTGAAGACTTCGGCTCTGGTGTTGTGGTTTAAGGCCTCATGATCTTTTATTCCTCATTACCTTGAGTAGAAGTACCCCAGGGTGGGCTCTAATTCTGTATCTTTCCTTGTATTCTTGGTTGTAGCCATAGATTTAGGAGTTAGGGCTGGACGATTCGGCCCAAAATTTATATCACAATATATTTCTTCGTTTCGGTCAAACGATATAATTCCAGTAACGATATGGAAAGTATAAAATAAACCTCTTGGCTTTTTCAGTATTCATTCATTCATTAATTGTCTGTAACCCTTACCCAGTTCAAGGTCACGGTGGGTCCGGAGGCTACCCGGAATCACTGGGTGCGAGGCGGGAATACACCCCGGAGAGCGACACACACTCACACACAAATATTTGAAACATTCTATATTGCTTTTCTCTTCAAAGATTTCTGATTTTCTGGAAAGGGTTTACACTAGAACATTGCTGTGAGTATTTGATAGCATTCAGCCGTGGGAAAAGTAAATGAGCCGAGGCACTGATATTAGACGGATTACAAAGGTGCACGTCCACTTTTCCGAAGCTCAGCGCTGGGGGGATTTACACTCCTCTGGTCCACACTTGGAGTCGATAGCCTTAGAGACGTATGAAGTAGTGCCTCCGCCCACAGCATCGATCCTATGTTATTTAATGAGCCTCGGCAAAGTACAGATACATAAACATGAGGGTAATGTCCCCACATTGATAAGAAAAACATTTCATAGAACACAGTGTATAGTTTGAGATGGAGGAGAAAAGGAGAATGATTAACTTTGTCCTGACTCTCAGCAGCTCCTAACCATTCCTCTATGGCCCTAATTATCTACATCATGGGTCATTAAAGAAACACTAGGTGTTATTATTACCTTAATATTACAGCTTCAAAATCATCGTGGTGCTTTACTGGCTTGTAATAGAGAGAACAGAACCTCTGTTGTGGCTAATCTGGGCTCAGCACTGCAGAAACTGCACTATGTAACTTTAGGTGGAGGGTAGGAAACCACTCCCCCTCCCTTGATTTCAGGACTGTGCTGTAAAAGTGAATTACACTCTTCAACTGTAGGGGGAGCCCAGGAGCCGAAATGCCGAATCTTACATAGTGTTGCTTTAAACCCATTTATTGCGCATTATGTTAAAGGGCCGGGTTTTAAAATACAAATGTGTTTATAATTGAATATATTCTTCTTTAAAATGAAAGCTATAGGAGACGAACAATCCCACTGCTTTGTAGTCTATGAACGAGGGACTTTATGCTCCATAGAGTGGTCTTCTCACATGGGGTGGTCAAGCTACGTCCAGGCCACAAAATAACGTTAACGTAACCTTACTGATTGCTTCTTTAATGAAACACAAAGTGATTTGTGACGCTCCCGTGTGATATCATCCTTACAGCAGAAACATAGATGATCTTTACTG
>NC_089814.1:37467054-37474554 GCF_029633855.1 Hoplias malabaricus | reverse complement strand
GCACTGAGTTGTCTCCACAGTGGAAGGACGGACACATCTGTGGTGTTTATTGGGTCTCGAGACAAGTGTGGCGCTGGATTAGTGTTTTGTTTGTGTATTGTTTATCGTGCACCGTTTTTTGGAGTCACTTCTGCTTTATTTGTTTAAAGGAACGCTAGGTAATGTTTTCACCTTAAAATGACAGCTTCAAAATCATTATGACACTCCACTGAGACCTGAGCACTGCAGTAACAGCACTGTGTAACCTCACTTTTGGAGGAGGGTAGGAAACCATGCCTGTACCTCCCCCTTCTGACTTGATTTCAGAACAGTGCAGTAAAAGTGAATTACACTCTGTTACTCTAGGGGGAGCCCAGGAGCAAAAATATCAAATTGTACCTACTGTTGCTTTAAGCTGTTTTTAAAAAATGCTGTTTTTGAAATGCCTCTAAAATATCAACAATTTGATTATAGTTGATTTGACTGGGATTAAAGCCACATATCTCCTAAATACTTACGATAGTCTTGTCACAAACCTTTTTTTACCACAGGCAGGAGGTTCAGGAACAGTCTTTTATAGATTTCAGACATTATTCTACGCAGAGAAATAAAAAACACCATTGTGTGTTGGTACTACACTCCTGTGCGCATCTGTTGCTCCCGGCTCCTGGCTTTCGACAACACACTGAAACAGCTTCTGCTCGAAATATCCTCCTGCCTTCTCTTAATAGCTGGCCTACTGCCACATTAGTGGTGCCATCTGTCCAGATGATAAAATCACCTGGTAATCAAGGCTAGGTCCTGCGCGTAAGGAATGCGCTTGCTTTAAGACCTCTGCAACATTCGAGCCAAGTCACAATGGAGACGATTTAAACCATGGTATGCTACACAAAACAATAACCACGTCTTCCTCGAAGGTCTTACACTAGACTTGTGGAACACTGCAGTGAACATTTCATTGCACACAGCCACAGAAACATCCATGAGGTCAGGTACTGTTGTTGGATGATAAGTACTGGATCATAGTTGCCCCACAAACTCACCCCAAAGGAGAATCTCCAGCCTGCTAAACATGATTGAGTGAGTGAGTTAGCTAGTTTCACTATTGAAAAAGTTTACTTTCGATCCCAATCTTTTGACACTGAAACGGGCACATTTTATAAAAGAAAATACTACTCTAGGAGCAGTTTCTGTGGTGACACGACAGACCGGAGGGTTAAAGGGAAAGTTCTCACAGCAAATCAAACCCCCCCCCTCTGCTGTGTGTTCATTCAGAGGCTCTGCATCGTTTCAGGTGGAATGGTGTGTTTGAGTAAGAACTGTACCCTGTCTGTGGTTTTATTGATCTGTAAGTTTGTATTCAGTGAGAAACTCATCTGTGGTCAGAGTCAGATCACTAATAAGTTAATGTTATGCTAATGGACCAGGAATAGAGCGACATCCTCAAGCTTTTTCATGCTTTTTTAACTTTCAGAGGTCTCTCCAACATCATACTCCTCCAGATGCCGTTTCTCAGCCATGGCTAAGTCAGAAAGAGAGAGAGAGAGAGAGAGAGAGAGAGAGCCTGAGCCATTTTGGGTCAAGGTCCTGAGTTTGCTTCCCACTGACAGAGCCAGGGCTGCGTAAAAACGCTGGACCTTTTTTTCCAATGCGCAAACAAAAGAGCTAGCAAATGTTGAGGAAACGATCTCTGAATTTGATTAAAAATAGTTTAAAAGTTATAAACAATGCTACCTTAAGGTTTTTGAGTTAATTGAACTTAATTGGAGCTCTGTCAACTCTGGTATTTTGAAGTTTATTTAAGATATTACTGCAGCTCAGTAACAAACTTTTAAAGCGGCATATTTGTTTGACTTTGTTTGTAAATTCTCTTTTCCTGATGTGACATCAGGTTTGGCCTGGCTTTTTTAAACCTCAAGGTTATGAACTGGGTAGAGGAAACCAATCCAAGATGGACAGAGCAGAGCAAGCCAAGCCTCTGGCAAAGCGCAGCGTGTTAATTGAAACAGCAGAGCAGCCATAATGAACACTTCTATCCCTCTGTCAGTGACCATCACTTCCAAACAAACTCCAGCCAAATACGTCTGTGCCAAGAGCCGCCATATGCTGGGATAGCACGGGCTACGGGCGGTGGGAAGGCTCAGCTTAGCACATAATCAAATGATTGATCTGTTGCTTTACAGCAGTATGGACTGAATTAAACCTTCCCTCTCTGCTGCCGACCTTGACGGTCAGAGATAAATTTAAAAAACCGTAATAACAGGATGCTACTTTTTGAAACTCATCTTGAAAATATCCATCCATCCTTCCATTATCTGTAACTGCTTATCCAATTCAGGGTCACGGTGGGTCCAGAGCCTACCTGGAATCATTGGGCGCAAGGCGGGAATACACCTTGGAGGGGGCGCCAGTCCTTCACAGGGCAACACACATTCACACCTACGGACACTTTTGAGACGCCAATCCACCTACCAACATGTGTTTTTGGACTGTGGGAGGAAACCGGAGCACCCAGAGGAAACCCACGCAGACACAGAGAACACACCACACTCCTTACAGACAGTCACCCAGAGGAAACCCACACAGACACAGGGAGAACACACCACACTCCTCACAGACAGTCACCCGGAGGAAACCCACGCAGACACAGAGAGAACACACCACACTCCTCACAGACAGTCACCCGGAGGAAACTCACGCAGACACAGAAAGAACACACCACACTCCTCACAGACAGTCACCCGGAGGAAACCCACACAGACAAAGGGAGAACACACCACACTCCTCACAGACAGTCACCCGGAGGAAACCCACACAGACACAGAGAGAACACACCACACTCCTCACAGACAGTCACCCGGAGCGGGACTCGAACCCACAACCTCCAGGTCCCTGGAGCTGTGTGACTGCGACACCTACCTGCTGCGCCACAGTGCCGCCCTGAAAATATCTAGTGGAAATAAAAATTTTCAAAGCCTCTTATTAAGCGTGAAAACACTTTTTTATGGCTCATTCACAATAGCACATTTTCAATTGAGTAACACAACGTATTTATTGCACGTAAGTTACTTTAGAACGTTACAAAAACAGACTAAAGCCCCATTTATACTTCTGCGTTGAACTGGCACCGTGAGCAACACCTACAGGAACCCTACACCGTAGCCTCACACGCACCTCTCCAAAAACTATGCATCGCATCGATGCAGACCGCATTGGTCAGCAGTCGGACAGATATTGTTTATGTTGAACCAAAGATAGGGTGATCAGATCTGAGATGGTAGTGGGGGGGGTGGACAACAACATGCAGACTGACCAATTAAATGTTTACAGAGAAGGTTATCGACCAATAACGGTAGCTCTACAGCCAGACCTTCCAATCAGAAGATTTTAAGCTACTTCACCACGCCCCCTTCACACTCAAGCGAACCAATCAGAGTAGGGGAGGGCGGGACTAGTTTGTGAACGAAACTTCTCGAAGTTCTATGTCAGCTCTAGAAAAACAAAACTGGTGAAATTCCGCCCGGATATTTTTTTAAGTCTAAAAAAGAGGACATGTCCGGGTAAAAGAGGACATCTGGTCACACTACCAAAGACGTTCAGAGACATGAACCCCTCCACACACAGAGACGCAGCACTTTCACAGTCAGAGTTTTCCTTAGAATAAACATATTGACCAAAGGGAAAAAAGAAACGAGAAGAGGGACAATGCAGGAAAAACGTGCCTGGATTTACAGCGTCATTTTAATGTTAAAAGGCTCATGAACACAGTTTTTACATTATTTAGAAATGCTACCCACACTCTAAGACACGACAGCGAACGTCCGTGATGTTTAAAATGGTTGACACTAATTTTGATTCGTTATTTTACACTGAAAGTTAATAACATGCCTGTAATATTCTGGTAATAGGCACCCGTTTCTCTCTTAACAGTTCCTTTAATGCACGTATAAAGCCTCAGACACTTATAAAGCTCTCAGTGCATCTGTGGCAGGCCTGTGGTTGAACAGAACACACACTTCAAACTGTTTTAACAACTGCAAAAAAAAAGAAAAACAAATTACAAAGCAGTACACGAACCATTGCTTAAATATAGAAGTGTGGAAAAGGATGTGGTTTGTATTTGGGGCACAGTGTCAGTCTCATAGTCGCTGATAGCTGTTCAGGGCTAATATGGGTTCAGAAGACAGTGACCCGGGGCCTTTCAGGTCAAAGTGTGGACAACTCAAAGAGGATTGAGTCAATTTCCAGCACAATATCAAACGATAGTAAACTGTGACTCACTGGAGAAGGAGAAGCAGTTTATGATCCATAGAGTGGGTCACTGACATGGGGGCCCTCGTGATTAAAACAGGTTTAGTACAGAAACTCGGACCCATCCAGGCCACTGGGGGTCAGCGTAATTGTTTCAAAATATTCCCCTGTTTCCTAAGAATAATCGCTGTAAAATATCGCTCACTGCTCCTTTAAGACGTTAATGTGTGAAGTAGAACCGGAAGGGACCACACACAGTGTGTGTGTGTGTGTGTGTGTGTGTGTGTGTGTGTGAAACTAGAGAAGTGCTGTTTGTTGACTCTGCTGTTTGTTGGTGCTGCTCTAAGTACACCGTGTTTTTAAAATGAGTCGAGTCAGTCACTGAGAACTAGTAAAAGCACCAAAAGTTTGCAGACACCCGCCCTTCCATCATTTCTACTGAAACGTGTGCTATCAGTGTGAAGCTGGAGCCCCTTTGATGTAGCAGACGCACATCTGCTTCTACTCTACCCAGGGGAGGCTTCAGAGTAGAGGTGGCAACATCTCTGTGAGGCTCTGATGGCATTCAGCCATGAGAACATTAGCCAGGTCCAGCACAGATGTTGGAGGATAGGTTCTGGACTCATCACCCCATCACCTCAAAGAGAGCAGATAAACTGCTGCACTGTGCCATGGTGACCTTAGGGTCATGTGCCTCTCACACTCACACACAACACAGTTTGAAGTGTGTGCGTGTGTGTGTGTGTGTGTGTGTGTGTCCATGCTCACATGCTCTGATCACATTACCCAATATAGTTTGTTTTTAGGAAGAGCCCCCATCGATGATTAACAAGCAAAGCCCAGGGTGTTCATGGGAGTCTCATCCAGCGTGTCGTGTGATACTATATTTAACATGTAAGTGTCACTGATAGCGGCTGGCGAAGGGAGGGAGCCGCGCTCCGAGTCTCTGTGCGTGTTTAACAGAATGACATTTCTGTTATAATGCAAAGCACCTTCCTTTCTAATTAGCTCTCGCTCTCTTCTTTCCTGTGCCAGCTGGACTCTCGCTCACATTCCCCAATAAACGCAATCATGGGCCTCCTGCCTATCAGCCACGGCCCAAATGTCTCAGCTCCATCCACCGGGCCATTCCCAATGATGAAAAGCCGTTCCGATGCCAGCCGCTCGCACGTAAATACAAGCGAGGGGGCATTCTTCTCCGCTGGCAGCGAATCTGAACCGCTAATAGCCCTTGAAATAAAGCATTAGTGGCTGGGGTCAGTTTACAGAGGCGGCGGCATGCCTTCAGCGCAGAGCCAGGGCCTCGGTGTGGACTGGAGCCTCTAAAAGGTCACTGGACGAGCGCCAGGGCACGGCGCTTGTATTTATGCAACAGATTGTGCTAATGTAAAACTGCCTCTAGGTCACATGAGGAGGCCGTGTTTTATTTAAAGCTGAACGTAGAAAGGGAAGGAGATCCGCCGCTGAGGACGAGTGCGTACACACCTTCCTCTGCAGGGGTCAGCAGGTGTGTTGTGATACACCTGCCCCCCACTAGAGCTGCCAGGCGCTAACTAATGCTGTCCTGTGTTTGATTGGAACTATAGGGGACACAATGAAGTGCATCACTCTGGGCTTGATGTACTCAGCCTTTGGAGACATTTCCAAGCACAAATTAGATGCACACATTCCCCCTGGAAGTGGTACACAAGCTTAAAGCCAGAGTTTATGGACCGTGTGCATGGAAAAATGCAGAGGGCACTTAGCTTCCTCATGCATCAGCGTTTGAGGAGCGAGGACCCTGCACAACAATAAAACCGAGACTTCACACATGGATAATTCCACATATTCTAGTTTCAGCAGCTCACTGCAGCCATATTTACTCGCTATTTTTTTTTAAAGGAAGACTGTGTAGTTATTTCTACCTTAAAATGACAGCTTCTAAATGATGGTAATGTTCCACTGAGCTGTAATGGGGAGAATAGAGCCTCTGTGGCTGCTGGAGAACACACCACACTCCTCACAGACAGTCACCCGGAGGAAACCCACGCAGACACAGGGAGAACACACCACACTCCTCACAGACAGTCACCCGGAGGAAACCCACACAGACACAGAGAGAACACACCACACTCCTCACAGACGGTCATCCGGAGGAAACCCACGCAGACAAAGGGAGAACCCACCACACTCCTCACAGACAGTCACCCGGAGGAAACCCACGCAGACACAGAGAGAACACACCACACTCCTCACAGACGGTCATCCGGAGGAAACCCACGCAGACAAAGGGAGAACCCACCACACTCCTCACAGACAGTCACCCGGAGGAAACCCACGCAGACAAAGGGAGAACACACCACACTCCTCACAGACAGTCACCCGGAGGAAACCCACGCAGACACAGGGAGAACACACCACACTCCTCACAGACAGTCACCCGGAGGAAACCCACGCAGACACAGGGAGAACACACCACACTCCTCACAGACAGTCACCCGGAGGAAACCCACGCAGACACAGGGAGAACCCACCACACTCCTCACAGACAGTCACCCGGAGGAAACCCACGCAGACAAAGGGAGAACACACCACACTCCTCACAGACAGTCACCCGGAGGAAACCCACGCAGACAAAGGGAGAACCCACCACACTCCTCACAGACAGTCACCCGGAGGAAACCCACGCAGACAAAGGGAGAACACACCACACTCCTCACAGACAGTCACCCGGAGGAAACCCACGCAGACACAGGGAGAACACACCACACTCCTCACAGACAGTCACCCGGAGGAAACCCACGCAGACACAGGGAGAACACACCACACTCCTCACAGACAGTCACCCGGAGGAAACCCACGCAGACACAGGGAGAACACACCACACTCCTCACAGACAGTCACCCGGAGGAAACCCACGCAGACACAGGGAGAACACACCACACTCCTCACAGACGGTCACCCGGAGGAAACCCACGCAGACACAGAGAGAACACACCACACTCCTCACAGACGGTCACCCGGAGGAAACCCACGCAGACAAAGGGAGAACACACCACACTCCTCACAGACAGTCACCCGGAGGAAACCCACGCAGACACAGAGAGAACACACCACACTCCTCACAGACAGTCACCCGGAGGAAACCC
Source organism: Hoplias malabaricus (assembly GCF_029633855.1). Lineage (NCBI taxonomy): Eukaryota > Metazoa > Chordata > Actinopteri > Characiformes > Erythrinidae > Hoplias > Hoplias malabaricus. The sequence continues at coordinate 37,467,196 of NC_089814.1, read as the reverse complement.
ACGCAGACACAGGGAGAACACACCACACTCCTCACAGACAGTCACCCGGAGGAAACCCATGCAGACACAGGGAGAACACACCACACTCCTCACAGACAGTCACCCGGAGGAAACCCATGCAGACACAGGGAGAACACACCAC